>NW_020174917.1:4247765-4247937 GCF_003031525.2 Neophocaena asiaeorientalis asiaeorientalis | reverse complement strand
GATGCAGGGGACACGGGTTCGTGCCCCGGTCCGGGAAGATCCCACGTGCCGCAGAGCGGCTGGGCCCGTGAGCCATGGCCGCTGAGCCTGGGCGTCGGGAGCCTGTGCTCGGCGGCGGGAGGGGCCACAGCAGTGAGAGGCCCGCGTACAGAAAAAAAAAAAAAAAAAAAAA
>NW_020174917.1:4224607-4246218 GCF_003031525.2 Neophocaena asiaeorientalis asiaeorientalis | reverse complement strand
AAAGAGGGAGAGGCCCCGGTAAAAAAAAAAAAAAAAAAAAAAAAAAAAACAACAACAAAAAAAAACAAACAAAAAATGCATAAATAAATCAAACTTATACCTTTAATTACCCCATGCATTGTATATTATTTTAGTGAGCTTTTTTTCACTATGCCCTTTGCTCAGATTATTTTCTTTTCTAGAGTTCCACCTTTGACATTCATCTTTTTCAGTGCTATGTATACTAGGAGGCAAAATCTTTTTCCTGAATCTATGTATCCATTTCTATCCAAATGAATTGGGATAGATGATTTGGAAAGCTACATGAATATGAACATTGTATTTCAATAATATAGAGTTTGAAGAGATCCTAGTCCTCTTTCCTATGAGATTTTTTTTTTTTAACCTGTACTTATTATCTTGAATACAAACAAGTATTTCCTGGAGCAAATATCAGAGTTTTTGTTACTTACAACAATAATACACTGGTTCCTTTTTTACCCTAGCTATTCCCCCATCTGAGCTGATACAATGACACCTGATGTAGAGAACTGATGTGTGGACACAATGGGGGAAGGGGAGGGTGGGATGAATTGGGAGATTAGGTTTGACATAAATACACTACCATTGTAAAACAGATAGCTAGTGGGAACCTGCAGTATAGCACAGGGAGCTCAGCTTGGTGCTCTGTGATGGCTAAGGTGGGCGGGATGGGGGGGATGGGAGAGAGGTCCAACAGGGAGGGGATATATGCATACATATAGCTGATTCACTTTGTTGTACAGCAGAAACTAACACAATATTGTAAAGCAACTATACTCCGATAAAAAAATAAAATAAAATAAATTTAATTTAAAAAAATGAAAAGGAGCTTATGTATGTATTGTCCCTTCCCTCTTGAGAAGCGGAGGGGGGGGGGGAACCTTTTCTCCTTAATGTTAACACATTCTCCTAGGGTAGAAAACAGAAGAACCCTGGGTTCTTGTTCATTGGCATATAAATAAATGTCTGCATGGGGAGAGTTTACTGCCCAGGGTTTTATCCCCTTTAAATATAAACATATAACTACTACCTAAGTTGAAGTAAAACTCTCCTGAGGTCTCTCAAAATCTAATCATCTGGTAACATTTTAGACTTGTCCTTTGACTCAAGCCACATCTTGTCTCAGAAGGCTTTGGCCTTGCAGAAATATAAAATTATTTTCTCTACACCCCAAAACTCTACTCTTTCCAAGTTGGATCAGCTTGTCACTCTTATGCCAAGTGTGTCTATTCAAGAAAAGTCACCAGCACACTAATGAGAAAGGAAATATGGAACTTATAGAGTTTGAAATCCCAATTAGATAAAAGAGGTAAGAAGTAGTTGACTTAAGACTACTTACTACAGGTATGAAATTTGAAACAAAGATAGAAACTAAGGAATTACTACCACATGAGTAATACAATGAAAAAAAATGTTAGAAAAAAGGAAACCCCAAACTAACAATTTACACTTAGAATTTTATGGGACAAAAAAAAGAGAAACATAGCTCTTGGCAAAGTTTGCATGGGATTTGTCAATAATACAGGAGAAACAGCCAAAGATGTTTTTTGAGTAAGGAATGGAAAAAGTTATAAGGAAGTAAAAGTCAGTAGTTTAAAATATTATAGCAAATTCAAATAAAATAATAGTAATGTATTCATTCAGTTGATCAAGGCCGTTCTTAGAGATCTTTAACAGAGAAATTGTCTTGGGTTCTGGGATAGATGGAATATTGGTATGATTCCAGGAGTGAATGTTGCATTGAAGAGGAGACATAGCAAGTACAGAACATTTAAGAGAATGCCTCTGAAGGAAAATTAGAAGACATCTTTGTAGCTAAAGGATGATATGGTGTGCGCCTGTATGAGTATAAAGGGAATGGATTTCTGTTTGTTTAAAAATGGATGGAGCTTAAATTCATTTATAGGCAGAGGGAGGGGAAATATCTAATAATTATGTTAAGTTTTTTATCAAAAGCAGATTAGAATAAAACTTGAGAAAAAGATTTACATATATTGCTAAAGTAAGTAAAAATATGGGCAACACTTTATAGTTTAGGGTAAACTAAAGAATTTTATGTCACATAATATTAATACATCTTCAGCCTTGAAGTGCACAAGCTGATGCTAATCTAACCCTCAATGAATTCAATAATGGATATATTTCGTGGGATATTGAGAAAGTGAATAGAAGAAATATCCTACTGCCTCTGTAATTCTGACAAATTTACCAAAGTGCTAATCTCTTGGATGCAGGTTGCTGTTGATTTTTGCTTTGTTGAGGTTTTAGCATGGACCACCTTAGTGAGCACTTAAATACCATACAGTTTCATAATGTTGACAAGAACAACTGTTTCACTGCTGTAATCCCTATACATCTAAGGAATCATAATATTATATGAAGTGAATGAATTAGACTTTTTGTATTGATTCTTTAGAGTGCTACATTTAAAAGAAAATAGCTTCTTTGGTTCACAGTTCCACAAAATATAATATTGTGTTACGATAGTTGCTTTATGCTGGTTAATGAGTATGAAATTTTAAAGAATTGTACTCTGGGGACCTATAAGTAAGATTTCTCCTTCTAATTTTATGGAGAAGTAGTATGATGTTAAAATGAAGCAAAATTTTATTTCTTGTACAACATATTCTGTAAATATCAGATAATTCATTTACTTTTTATTCATGAAACTCTGTTCAATGCTTAATCCAATCTTAATTAGCATAATCATACCCAAATGAATATGTAGAATCCTTTTAAAACAATATCTAGCATTATGATTCTAACACTATCTTATGTCAGTATGTATCGTAACTTTAAAAAAATGGAGTCAATAATAATGTTTGGGGAAAATAAGAAAGCCAAAATAAAACGGATATTTTTTTTTAAATTTAAGCAAGATGGCACATAATAACAATGCATAAAAAACTTGATATATATGTACTGATTAATCATATTCTATCAGAGACTAAGAATAAAGTGCATTATATTGTAGAGAAGTATATTGCAAATATAAAGGTAAGTGCCGTTATTACATCTTATATCTCAAAAGCAACTTAATTAATAAAGCTAGAAAAATACATAAAGATAAGCAAATTACTCTAATGGTAATGAATTCTGGAGCCATTTAATTATAGAAGTTGCTTAGAAAGTACAGCCCATGAGAATGATATGGGATGGAGCTAGATGTTGGGACAAATTGTGCCACAGAGAAATACGCGTCCACCATCAAATGTAAACACATTTTAGAAATTCGTATCTTTAAGGAAAAAGACTTGTTGTGTAAACAATTATATTATGGAGAACCATTATGACTCTTTATACTGTGGAAATTTGCCAGGATATCTGATTCCCAAACAGATGTAACTGAACGTGCTTACTATCAATGTTATCAGCCTGCCCTGAAAAAGCATCTCTTCTACTTTAGGGACAGAGGAGAAAAACTTAAGCCATTCCTCTCCTACACGCTCCATTTTGTATTGTTTTTGTTTTTTTCTGTTCTATGAGCTCTTAGCACTCATCTTCATGTTCATATCAGAATTTAATCATATATTATTATTTAGGAATTTTTCTCAGAGTTGTATGTATTTATTCCTTACTTATTCTGATTTCTCAGGAAAACGGTCATACTTGTATCACTCACTTTAGATAATACAGTAATGTATACCCATGAGGTTTCTATACAAAAATACATGCTATTTCATTTTTATATTCAAAGGACATATTCTTAGGCCCAACTGGAGAAGAGCCTTAAGTATAAACAATTTTACTGAGCTTCCTGTTCTGTGTATAAAGCACTTCAAGAGAAAAAAAATTATCAAGATATGTCTACTTTCATGCAAACACTTTCTTTTGCTTTACTTTTATTTGTCTTACTTATTTTGTTTATTTTTTGAGGTAGAAGAACATGGTGGCTATTAAAATAGTGCCAAAATGTTACGTAAGTCCTGCAATTAAAGCATTATGATTTAAATGAAAATCAAAGCCCTAAAAATCATTTGGTTTCATGTTATTTCATATCATTTTATGTGGGAAAAGAAGCATGAAAAGAACAGCTGTTTGGCCCCAGAATTTCTAGAAGAAATGTTTATGTTCATGGTAGATTAAAAGAGGTTAAGTGTAATAGAATATGGTAGACAGATGTGGGATTTTTCTGCTCTGTAAGATGCATTATGTTTCAAAATACTTTGTAAGACAACTGTCTGGAGAAATAAACATGGAAGAGTCATCAGCAAGTCTAAAACCTAACACATTAACATTTTAGTTTTAAAGGGACTAGAAAAGAGAATGAGACTGAAAACACCAGGGCAATATAAAATGGCTGGTGGGAACAAAGTGAAATAAAAACAGAATACAAGTCACATCCATTGCGTGATTCTATTTTTAATGTATCACTAGCCAGCATTTTTATATGGTAATACTAAATATCAAAGTAAAATTGACTAACTTTTTGAATATTTTGATTTATTTATTATGATTCCCCTGGCAAAAAGATAATTACATGACATACATTTGTGATATTTTTTTTTTGCTACCATTTTGGAATAATTATCATAAATGATGATGCATCTGAAACTTTTAAGCTATATTAGTAATATTCTGCATTGACTTTAGCTTTTCTTATAATCCAATGATTAGATTTTCGATGTGAAAAATCAATGCAGGCAACAAGTCCTATGTTTGTATTAGCACACAGAATCTAAGGCATTTTACTCTATATGTCCTGGAGAAAAATATATGGATACTTTAGAGATAGTATCATATTAGTAAGAACTGTTAAAAAGTATTGTAGGGCTTTGGCGCATCCCCAAAAAAAAAAAAAAAAAAAAAGTATTGTAAAATAGGCAATAATTGATAGGGTTTTCAGACAATAACAAACAGCTACAAGTATACCATAAAATAGATATGTATACTCAGCCATAAAAAAGAACGAAATAATGCCATTTGCAGTGACATGAGATTGTCATACTGAGTGAAGTCAGAGAAACACAAATATATGATATCACTTAAATGTGGAATCTAAAGAAACGGTACACATGAACCTATTTACAAAACAGAAGTTGAGTCACAGATGTAAAAACCAAACTTGTGGTTACCAGGGGTGAAAATGGGGGAGTCATAAATTGGGAGATATGGATTGACATATACACACTACTATACATAGAACAGGTAACTAATAAGAAACTACTGAATAGCACAGGGAACTCTATTCAATACTCTGTAATGACCTATATGGGAATAGGATCTAAAAAAGAGTGGGTATATGTATAACTGATTCACTTTGCTGTACAGCAGAAACTAACACAGCATTGTAAATCAACTATACTCCAATAAAAAATTAATTTAAAAAAGATATGTATAATGAGACTCACTCTCTAAATTCTCCTCTTTGCTTTCTTACAATATGATTATAGAAGAAAGGAAAAAAAAATAGCTTTTTAAGCTCCAACGCCCATATGCCACACACACACACACACAAACACACATACGTATGTGCACACACACATGCATACCCACGTACTAGTTAAGTGTGAAACTGAGTGAAACTCATTTACAGCAAAACCATTGTACTCTACATCAAATGAAAGATTTTTCAGCTCCATATGAGAATAAAATATAAACAGAACTCCCTATAGGCTTTATTAGCTGAATTCATGTCTGGGTTTACTCCTTTGCTGTTTTCTCTCTCCGTGGAGCTGCTTAGATGGGGTGTTTCGTTTATATAATCAAAGATTCCTATGGCTCAGTTCTACACTCAGAACAGCTCTGTGGAGATGTGCTAGGAGTGCAGAGCATATGAACAGAGAAGTAAATAACAGAAAAAACAAGTCTAAATTCTCCGAAACTCTGCCTCAACACTAGCTGGAAAGAGCACACCATCACCAACACCACCACATACACAAACACACACACACTCACCCATGCAGCACTCTTTCATGCCATGAGCAGATTTTGCTGTGACTTCCTAGGTAGCGTGTATGACCTAATGGTTCTGAAGTCATTGGTTTCATATCCTGGCCCCGCCATTTGCTAACTGTATGATCATAAAGAATTTATTTATTTAAACTCTTGAACACTATACATTTTTTTATTTGACCCTCAAAGAAGCTTAGGTTTGGTATTACCTGTCTCTATTGTACATTTGAGAAAACTAAATTTCAAATTAGTAATACAAACTGACTGTGGCCTCACATTAAAGTGACACATCTAGTGGTGAGACTTCTTTTATCCATATTCCTTAGTTCATTTAACACCAACTTTAAGCTGTTTCATAAAATCAATTTTGTAATAATGTTTTTCTTTTTCACATACAATGAAGGAATGCTTACAGCTTTACAAAGCTTCATTAAGTTTTTAGTGTGAGAAAATATTGATAAATCACGGTTAGTAATTAGCAACTCTGTAGCCTGCATCCTATTTATTAGCTTACAGAAGAACGTGTCTGTTTATGAATGAGAGTAGCACCTCCATGCTCTCTTTTGCTAATGATGATCCTGTGCATGACTATTTCCTTATATTAGGTTAAGTAAGATTTTGGAAAGAACCAAATAACTTCTCTTTACTCTTTCCCCTGCCCACAGACAGAGCCATGTTGGACATGACTACCTGACCTGTATGGAACATAAGAACAGGAAGAAAACAGAATGAGTGAGAGAGAAGTTGAGCGGAACCAACAACCAGGTGCCGAACTCTGTCCATCCTCCCAACAGTGAGTAGCATCCCCATAAGGCCCAGTGGAGCCACTTGGCTGACAGAGACCTACCCCGGTACAGAAAATGCAATGGAATAATATAAACTTTGGTTTTTACTTTTATTGGAAGACTAGAGAACATTACAATATTAAAGAAGATATATTCGATTTGGTTGGTGTTTCCATATGAAGGCTCTGAACAAGAGGACCATTAACCTTCAGCATTTCACTTTTCTAGCACGAAAAGACACTTGCAAAGAAAGAGCTTGTCATGTTGTTGATTTTGTGCCAGAGAATTTGAGATTGACCTCCACACACTCTGCCTTTATTTTAACCGGCGGCAACACTCTTCGAAAATCCCGGAATGTGTCTATTCTACTGTGAGTCCTAAGCTTTATCCTATTAACCTTTAATGAAATCAATGAATCATAAACTTCTAAAATTATTGTCACAAAGAAACCACTGTGTAACTAAGGCTATTATGGATTCATGCATTATCCTTGTTGGCACAAAAATTGTAATTTTGTTTTTGTATATCCTGAACATCTAAATATTTAATAGCTGCACAGGAGTATAGTTTATCTTTAAGCCATCTGGGTCTCAAATGTGAACCAAAATAAATTTTTTTTCATAAGGCTCTTTCAAATTTTCAAAATAATTTTCTAATAATACATTTTTGTCAAAACATACTCTGAAAAACTTGATGTTTAAGTAAACCTTACTTATAAAACAACCAGAGCAAAAATTAATCCACACTTGATTTTAAAAACAGACTATTGGGACTTCCCTGGAGGTCCAGTGGTTAAGACTTCGCCTTCCAGTGCAGGGGGTGTGGGTTTGATTCCTGGTCGGGGAGCTAAGATCTCACATGCCTCGTGGCCAAAAAAAAAAAAAAAAAAATAAAACAGAAGCAATATTGTAACAAACTCAATAAAGACTTTAAAAATGGTCCACATCAAAAAAAAAAAAAAGATTATTAAACGTAAGCCTAAAAATACTGTTAGATAGAAACTTGAGGAAACACACCAGTAATTGAGTTCCTCCATTTATCTTGTGGAGAATTGCTTATTTAATATGGAGACTAATTTACATGGTCTCCCTGCTGGGCTTGTCTGGATAGGACCTTTCTTAAGACTAAACCCTAATATTTCAGTTTGAATATCTTTTATATGTGGTTTCTTCACCTATACATAAGGATAATCATACCATTTTTCTTGATGGGGGAGTTCTACAGGTTAAATAAAATATTATGTGAGAAACTAAAATGCACTGAAAGCACATTAGGTGTATAATTTAGTCTAGTGTCATTTACATCCTCACATTTGTTTGAACATTTAGAAGAAGCAAGAGACAAAATAGTTACTCAATGTTCAAATTTCTTACTCTCCATTTCTGTAACACGTACAACATCCAGCAAACTAATCTAGTATTCATTTCCTCCCTATTTTGTGACATTGGCTAAGTCAGTAATAGAATTTTTTTTTTTTAAGATCTGAGCAGTCTTCATTTTTTGAAAAGTTTACTCTCAGCTTGTGTGCTGGGTATTGTAATTATAGAGAGAAATAATTTCTCATTTCAGACAATTTATATGCATGCAGCAGTCAAGTTATGAACATCTAACCTTAAAATTTTATTTTATCACTGAATTTGGGGATTTCCTTCTGACAGCTGCCATGGTGGTTAACTTTAATCTTAACAACTGTAGGTAAAAAGAGGGTGGGGAGAAATTAGGACACTTGTCACTAGAGTTGCAATAGGGTTTTTAGTTCAACTTGCAAAGAATAACCCCATTACAGAGTACTCAGACCTCCACATAAGATTCACTTTTTTTCTAATTTATCATCAATGTATGAGTCAGGGAAGCTGAGTCAATATATGTGATAAAGGAATTATTATAGAGATTAAACCTTGCATAATAACGGGAGAAGCTGTGGGAATAAAGCTCCCCTAGGGAAGTTGGACCTGAACTTTCCTTGAAGCATTGGAATAGAGGGGCAGGAGTTAGTCCAAGCCGGCAGGAGAGTCTGAGAAACCAAGTACATCAAATGTTAACATTTTACCTGGCCCTTCTTCTTGTTTTATTTTGTTTTCTAATATCACCTCCTCAGGCAAGTGTTTCTTGATAATACTATGTAACTTCAATGCCCTCACAGCCATCATCTTTTATCCTATTCAGCTGAATTTTTTTCTTGTTGTTTGTTTGTTTGTTTTGCAGTGCACGGGCCTCTCACTGCTGTGGCCTCTCCCGTTGTGGAGCACAGGCTCTGGACGCACAGGCTCAGTGGCCGTGGCTCACGGGCCCAGCCACTCTGCACATGTGGGATCTTCCCAGACTGGGGCACGAACCCGTGTCCCCTGCATCGGCAGGCGGACTCTCAACCACTGCGCCACCAGGGAAGCCCCTGAATTTTTAAATAAAGGCACCATATCCATCTAAAATTATATTACATATATAATATACAGTGTTATTAAACTCCAAACTAATTAAGCTCTTTATAGGAGAGGGTTACTTGTCTTTATTACTCTGCTGTATATCTGATGTTTAGAACTGTACCTGTAACTATTAGTACATAATCATTGACTATTAAGTGAATAAACAAATAAATATATATATGTATATTATATATGTATAGTTTTTCCCTAGGAACTCAGATTCCAAGCTTGTCCATATACATTTTTTTCTAATAAAATCAAGCTCATAAACTATATCTGGTTTTCAAGGAAACTGAAGGACAGATCTTTTCCAGTAATACTCTTTTTTCTTTAATTTTAGTAACTATATTTCTGAGTTTTGGCAATATGGAAAACTAGTTATCTTGAAAAAACTTTACATACCAAAAAAACCCCAAAAACTTAATAGGTTAATAGAATATCTTTAAAAACTCCATATGTATGCATGGCTTAGACCACAACAAAGGAAGGGAAAACCTTTCACTGCAAAGTGAAGAGGTGGCTGAAAACCAGAGTGTCAGACTTAGGCCGAAACTGGAATTTATCGAATGAGGCAATCCAGATGATTGATTTGTATTATCTTTTCAGGAATAGGGAAAATGTTTTGGTTTTATGAAAGCTTGGGAGATGGAGCTTAGAAAGCCAATGAGATATTTGAAGTACTATGCTTTACCTGAGAGAGTGGAGAGTAAAAATCTTCTCACTGGACAAAAGTTTTTATTTTTTTTCTTTTAAACATCTTTATGGAGGTAAAATTGATCTACAGTAAACTGTACATATTTTATTGTATAAAAATTATAGCACAATAAACCTGACATAAAAAGAGCAAGTAAAAATGTACTTCCTTATCACTAAAACCAAGAATTTGTCTCTGCTACTTGTAATTAGCAAGATTTTTTAAACCATTCATTAATCTACAATATCCTGCACTCTGATGTTGCCTTCTCTTGCCAATGACATCCCTGATTAACAGGTTATTAATAAAAAATAATAATAATTTTATAGGAAAATCTGACGATAAATTTAAGCCACTGTGTTCTAAAGTGAAAATTTCAAACTTATACTTATCAATTAGAAAGTAAACAAAATACACATGGAGCACAAGCAATATTTACCTTATATTGAGTCATAAAAGAGCTTCAAATTATTTACAAAAATCATACAGACCACATTATCTAACCATAATTCAATTAAGTTCAAAGTCAATAATAAATTATAAAGAGATAGCATTTAACATGTTTAAAAGTATTTTTGTACTATTCTAGGAACTTAACTCTAAAATACCATTTATGTGGAAAATTAAATCATAATTTTTAAAGCAAAAAAATAAAACTTTCATAAACTTAAAGGAAATAGTTATGAAACTATTTTAAAGTGAGAAAACCTCAAGTTTACTCAAAGTTTTTATTTAAAGAATGCTTCATACAATGATAAATTCTGGTGCTAGAGCAATATAAAAATGTTGCATTAATTAATGGAGGAGCACTTCCTCACCATCTCATCCTGTATTTTTTTTTTTTTTGCGGTACACGGGCCTCTCACCGTTGTGGCCTCTCCCGTTGCGGAGCACAGGCTCCAGACGCGCAGGCTCAGCGGCCATGGCTCACGGGCCCAGCCGCTCCGCCGCATGTGGGATCCTCCCAGGCCGGGTCACGAACCCGTGTCCCCCGCATCGGCAGGTGGACTCTCAACCACTGCGCCACCAGGGAAGCCCTGCAAACATTTTCTCCCATTCTTGTATTGTCTTTTACCTGTCTTGATGGTGTTCTTTGAAACACACAAATTTTTAATTTTCATGAAGTTCTATTCATCTATTTTTTATTTTGTTGCTTATGCTTTTGATGTCATATTTTAAAATCTTTTTTTCAGACAAATGTGAAAAATGTAAATTAAGTTGATCTATAAAATGGTTAATGAATAAGGACATGTTTTTTATCAGATTTTATTACTGCTTAAACCATGAAACACATTTTAATGATGTTATAAAACCATATTTCCTTTTTCTTTTTCTATTCTGTTGCTGTATAATGCCCATGAGGCTGTAATAACCCTGAGGGTCACATCATCTCCAGGCAGGCAGGATGGTGCAGTGATTGAAACATACACTCAGAGTTCTGGGTTGAAGTTTCACATGCTGCTTCTACCTTTTGTGAGATCTTGGAAAAGCTATTTAACTACTACTCATACTACCCATATATGAAATGGAGATAAGAATATTAAATGGCATAATAAAAGTCAAGAACTCAACAGAGGTCTTGACATAATAGTACCAACTCAATAAATCATCATCATCCCCATCATCAACACCATCATCTATGTCTTTAGGACTTAATAAATCATCAAGCTATAACACAAAATGACATTCTATTTAATCTTTAAAATTTATATTTCAAATAAATAGAGTCAACTTTTTCAGTAAAATTCTTAATGTTGGCTTTCCCTCAGTAAAATACATCATTATACTGAATGGCCAAAATACGGGAAGTCATAGCTTATTTCTTTTGTACTTTTCTTTAAAAACACACACACACACAGGAGCTATTTGAAAAGTCTACATATTGTTTGATTCCAATTATATAGAATTCTGGAAAAGGTGAAACTATAAGCATGGTAAACTGATTAGTGGTGCCCAGGGGTGGCAGTGTGTTGGGTGGTGGCATTGAGTAGGTAAAAAACAGTGAATTTTTAAGGTGGTTAAACTATTCCATACGATACTTCAATGGTGGATATGTTACACTATGCATTTGTAAAAACCCATTGGACTTTATAGCACAAAGAGTGAAGCTAAATGTATGCCAATTTTAAAAATCATTCAGGAGACGAGGGCATCTTGGGATGGAATACAGACTGTAACAAAAGAATCTAAGTGTATTATAAATGAATGAAATAACCTCACTGACAGAGGATGGGGGGAAAGATGCCGACCCAATTAACTTTAGAAATGAGTGGAGTCTATAAGGCTAAAGGCAAAAAACTTTACAAATTACTATATTTTAATTGATTATGTTGTTTTCCACAGGGGTATGGTTAACAGTTATGATACAGTTCTACATGCATAAAATTAACTAAATGGATTATGGATGATGAAAGCCAATTTTTCACTTTTGGTGTAAAGAGGTTACAGATCAGCAAGTGGAGGGGGAATAATCCACATTGCAATGGATTAGAGTTGGAGACATCAGTATAAATTCATGTTTAGATAAATGTAGATATAGATGCTTACACACGTTATACACATATATTTATAGAGTATTTATACAGGTTAGTATACACACATATATTTCCTTCCTGTTAATTGAAAGAGCTAGAAAAAAATGGCACCTATTAGAAATGAGCACACCTAGCACCCAGATCTTGGATTTGAATACCATTCTCTTTGGAGAACTGGTTGAATCTAAAATAGAGGAAGGGAATCTACAGGATGAACTTGGAGTATCTTGTAGTAGTAGAACTTAATGAAGTGGTCAAAATACACACACTCACACACATAACATTGATGGTATGTCAACGGGACACAGGAGTCAACTGAAAGAGTTGATTGTGGAATGCCCATAGCTGGAACCATTTGATCAACAAAATAGTTTAGCACTGGATTATAACCCAAAGTAAAAAATAAATGTTCATGAATCTATACAGATATAAAGAAATGACTGAATAAATAAATAACTGGAGGAAAACAGACAGATCTCCTGTGCAAAAGAGCTCCAAATAATTTATGTAGAGTCTCCTCCCTCAAAGAGATTGAACTTAACTCCCACCTTCTTAAGTGTGGGCTGTAACCATAATGACTTACTTCCCAAGAGTACAGTATGGAAAGGGAAATGAAAGAGTAGCTTTACAGTGGAGATTCCTGACAAACTCTATCTCAATCAAGTAATCAAGTTTAATATGTACATTTATGTCATGTTAATATTATATGATGATATCATGTTGACATGTTGATATTATATGATGAGAGTAACACTTCTTCTCTGTAGTCTTCCTGTCTTCCAAAAAGATAAACACAGCATAATCAGAAGAACATCACCCACATCACAATCAGCTGACATTCACAGCACTCATCAAAACTGTCAAGATCATCAAAAACAAGAAAGTCTAAGAAACTGTTACAGCCAAGGGAGTCTAAGAAGATATTACAACTAAATGTATGTATTTATTGAGTACGTTTGTGTGTGTGTGCGTGTGTGTGATGTATACATGTATCATCACTGTAATAGTGGGGTTCCTACAGTAACCTTTTCTTTCATTTGTAATTGGTGATTGTACACATGTATACAATGTGTACTTAGATAATATACCAGCATTACAGAAATTTTAAAGAATAAATTCCTCACAACATATAAGTCTTTTGGTTCTATCTGAATTCACACAATGCTTCCATCTCTCTAGTCAGTAAGGAATTATCTGGCAATTTTAAACAACATCTTTGCCTTCATAGTGTGAAAGGTTGAATTATACATTTGCTTTCTATTTAAATTCTCCTTTCGAGAATGTTCAAAAGATGCTTGAAATATTCCATTTATCTCTATCACCTCATTATTAAACAGAAAACAGAAAACTCAATGACAGGTATAATAAAATTTGCCTGCCTCATTTTTTTCTTAATCTTTTTTGGTTTTATCTGTAGGAAAGGATAGATGTGGGAAGGAAGGAGGAAAAGGGAATGGGAGAGGGAGGAAACATTCATAATTCCCCTACTCAAGTCTTCTAAACACTGGCATTCCCTTTTTGTACCCTGTATTATTATGAAAATATTTCAGTGAATTATTTATGTTTATTATAAAGAAAAAATGAGATATTGTAATATAGGTGACTTATATGGAACCATTTGACAGATGCTTTTTCCATAGAGTTAAATGGTGGAAACTTATGTATAATGGGTATAATATGGCTTACTTTCAAAGATAACATTAAAATGTTAAACATTCATACTAGACAAAGCAAATAAATCACAAATTCTTAATACCTCCATAGTATGGTATTCTCAAGATAACTTATGAAGAATTGAAGGCTATTTTCTCAATCTCTTGCTTTCTTCATGCCTGAGTTCTTCAAGTTTCTATCACTAATTTTAAGAGTTATAAAGTCTCTTGATTTTAAATGTACCTGCACACTCATGATCAGACAGAAGTAAAATAAATGCTAAGAACTATTTTTCCTTGCCTGATCTATCGAAGACCAGATTTGAAAGGAGAATAAATATCTAAAATTAAGTCTTACAAACTTATGTTACATTGCTGGCATTGTGACATATGATATTGAAATATAATAAAACATGATTTTATAACTGACATATGTAAATTTCCATTATAACAAAATTATAAGATTATATCCACGCTTTTAATAGGTTATATTTATAAATTTGTCATCTTGCATGTGTTCAAAATCTAACTACTTTATATTGGTGTTCCCTTCCCTGTCATTTTTTTGTGATCTGTCTCTTCAATCTCTCCTATTAGCATCTATGATCTCTCTCACACATGCTGCCTTTCTTATCTGCTGACATGCATCTTATTTTACCTGTCTACGTGCACTAAAAACCATTTTTTCTTTATATACATGAAAACGATTAACTCCAATAATAATCTCTAACCAAAAAATTCATAAGCATATTTCCAAATGTAGATACTATATCAGTTTTACAAAACAACATTTATAAAAATTGGCTTTTATTTCACCAAAGTGAACCTTCAAGCTAGAATAAATACCTTAATACCTGTTTAATATTTTAAGAGAGAGAAACTGGATAAGACTTAAATGTCTGGGTAATATTGATAGATAAGAGTAAAATGAGCATTTTCAATGATTCTATCTATATATTTTAAACACAAAATCTTTATAAGACAGGATAGTTTCTCCAATTATCTTTTTTCAGTCACAGAAAATGTGGTACTTCAATGGAAAATAAAAAATGAAATTGACACTTTTCCTCTTTCAGTCCTATGGTTATTTCTTTCTTCGAGTTTCTTTATAAGAATATTACACAGAACTACTAAATTGGAAATATTGCTTGATTTAACACTTGAGGAAAGAAAAACAATATAAGAGTGAAAATGAAACTCAGTATATACTCAAAAGTAATTCTAAAAGGATGTATTTTTATACTAATTTTTTCAAATACATTTTTACTACTGGGTAATCAGATGATTTCTAGAGAAACAGGTGAAATTAAAGGCATAGAGGCTCAAAAATATCCCAGTTCAAAAACAAATGTATAGAGGACTAAGACCTCATATTATATCACATAACAATTTTCACATTAGAATTGATATTGTATCATGCAAATAAATAATAGATATTCATTGAGCTTCCTCACTGTGGCTAGTACCATGAGAAGCTACAAATATGCTAGAACATAACTTCTGAAGTTATATTCTAATAACATTTAATATAACATTCTAATAACACCCTAGCATCTCACTATTAAATTAAATAGTATCTTAGTATTAAATTCAACAGGCAACAATGGATATATGTAGACTAATTAGTTTAAAGACTATTAGTAAGATTCTTATTGACAATAATCAAATCTTCAACACTTTGTAAGAAATAAGATTTCTAAAAGCAAAGTCGTATTATCTAGCACAGGTGGAAATGTGATTTTTCTCAATTGTGTGGTTCAAGGAATGGTGCTGATTTGTCATATAGAGATTTAGTGATTCAAGATCATACATACTTGATGGACACAAAGCCTAAAGCCATGTCACTTGCATGTTGATTTCTCTGCCAGCAACTTTGTTTTGATTTAATCTATGAATTAATAAAGTCTGATCACAGCTGATGCAGATTTGAGATTAGTAATTAAAGTCTGAATAAGATTATGGTTAAAAATAAATTAAAACAGAAAAATATTCCATTCCTTTTCACAGGCTGATATTTTACAGATAAATATCCATTTTATTAGAAAATAACAGTTTAAAATATTATTTTAATAATAAAATGAATGCTTGCCGCAATTGCATATTCATGATGTTTCGTATTCTTATCATTTTATGAAATGAGAAAATAAATCCTAATTTCAAGTAAAATAATGTATTTTCTGTAACATATATATCATCTACTTAGGCCTATCTTTTGCCAAAAGATGTTTATAGTTATGTTTCTATTCACAATAGAAATAAAGGCCTCACATTATATTATGTAAAGTATTCTATATTTTAGAATGTATTCATATAAGGCACTAGAGGGATTATAAATTTATAATTATAGGAATACTTATTAAGTATCAAATAAATACATGGAGGTCAAAACTATTACTTCCAGGGACTTCCCTGACAGTCCAGTGGTCAAGACTTCGCCTTCCAGTGCAGGGGGTGCAGGTTCAATCCCTTGTCGGGGAGCTAAGATCCCACATGCCTCATGGCCAAAAAACCAAAACATAAAATAGAAGCAATATTGTAACACATTCTTAGTGAAGACTTTAAAAATGGTCTGCATCAAAAAAAATAAAAATCTTTAAGGGACTTCCCTGGTGGCACAGTGGATAAGGCTCCGTGCTCCCAATGCAGTGGGCCAGGGTTCTATCCCTGGTCAGGGAACTAGATCCTACATGCATGCCACAACTAAGAGTTCACATGTGGCAACTAGGGAGCCCACGTGCCACAACTAAGGAGCTCGTGAGCCGCAACTAAGAAGCCCTGGAAGCTCAACTAAGGAGATCGCCTGCCACAACTAAGGAGCCTGACTGCCGCAAATAAGGAGCCTGCCTGCTGCAACTAAGACCCAGTGCAACCAGATAAATAAATACTAAAAAAAGAAAAAACTTTAAAAAACAAACAAAAAAACTATTAGTTCCATTACATAGTTGACTAAGAGACATAAATGTGATCAATTATTTGGGAAAGCCTAATCATAGGAACATTAATATATAATATTATCCATTAATTTGTCACAATCAATGCTTGTTTTTAATACATCCTGTATTGAAATAGTTTTAACACTGTATACCAGGTCCAGGAAATCCCACTCTGTCTACACACTTTACTTTAGCTTTGGTGTCATTTAATACTACCTTTTTCCCTCTACTATTTTCAGTCTAAACCAATTATATTATTTCCCTCAATTGAACATGTATTGACCAGTTGCCAAAGTCAACTGACAAGTAAGCTTAATAAGATCAATCTAACAATTAGTTGGCAACTATTTTCTGACTGGTCACTTAAAAATAATATAATTAGCTTTTGTGTTGACATAGTATTTTTCCAGAGACTAAGTTAGAATACACAAATGATCTAAACTGAAATAATGCATAGTCTGAAAATCTACAAAAGGAGCTTCCAGGGTAATTTCAATTCTCATTACATGAATATTCTGATTTAAGTAGACTTTGTGACCACGAGAGTTTCCTCTCTTAGGCACTCCAGGAGTATATTAAGGGTCAAGTTTACAAAAGGGCCAACGTTATTTCTGAAAACTAGTAATACCTTATAGAAGAATGTATAGTATAAATTTTGGGGTTTTTTTTAACAGGAGAGTACACAACATAGACTAGAATAGATCCAAACCAACTTCCTCTTTCTGCCTCTACCTTTCATATCATCCAGAATGGAAAAATACTGCAAGCTTAGCTGTGTTCTCAATACCATTTAGTGTTCATACACCAAGAGTTGCTGTGCTCAGAGGTGAAAATAAAGGCCCGTTTCTTAGACATTCCCTTAAGTTTTCAAAAACTAGGATGTAGACATACTTTTCTAAAGCCTGCTTTTCTCATCCAGAAATATTCAGTACATTATGAAAATACTCCCAAGTGCCCTATTAATAATAATGACTAGTAATAAACCAGTCTGCTTAATGACTACATAATAGTCCTTGGAAAATAAGTGATACTTTATCACAGATTTTCTCATATTGATTATGGTTTTTGCCTTTATGAAAAAAATGTTTCAATAAATTCTCCAATGTATGTATTCTGGTAAAAAAAAAAATGCTGTACATTCTCCAGAATGAGATTGATGAGTTGTTGTATTTTTAGTTTTAGTATATTTTCCACATTGCTTTCTAAAACAGCTACTAACTCTTCACCCTTCACCCAGTAAGGTATAAGAACACTTCCCCCCCTCACTCCTGCCAAAAAATAGATATTATATAGAGGTATATTATGATATGTTAGTTTGGTTAATATTAATAGGTCATGGTTGCTCTAATTTGTATCCCTATTATCAGTAAGTTTGACTATGGTTCCAAGTTTGTGTTGACTATTTGGTTTTGTTTTACAGTAAAAGTTCTCTTAATATATTTTGTCCAATTCCCTATTAGATTTAGTTCTTTCCTTCTTGTCACTATTTAAGTGTTCTTTGTATAGTATAAATGCCAAAACTTAGTCATCTCTATTGCAACAAAGTTTTAACATTTATCTCTTTACTTCTTATGTATACACTGAATTTTAAATTACATGTATTATTTATTTATAGCTAACATCCTAATTAACCAATATAATGACTCACCCTTTCTCCCACTCTTTTTACATAGTTTGAAAATAGAGAACACATCTCCTTTTCCAAGGTCATTTCACACCAAGGTATAAAACTTGCCACATATCCTGCAAGGCTGACTATGTGTTCACTCTAGGAATATATCTGAAGGTCAAACAGATGTTGACTGTAATTGAGCTTGTCATTAGATAGATTAGGCCATTTTCTGCATCAGAGATAAGAAAAATACGTTTTTACATGTGCCTTTGATTACTGTTCTTTCCATCAATCACAAAAATGTCTTATCCATCTGATATTACTCTATCCTCAATCTAGGAAATGGTTCTAAGTGTCTCATATTAGCACATGAAATTCTGGTCTCCTTAATCAATCTGTTTCTTCATTTTCAAAAGGTCAGTTGGATGATCTCAAAGATGATACAAATGTATTCAAAGAATATAAATTAACATAAAATTTTTGAAAGTATGTTTAAATTACTTTTTCTCAGTCTCTGTAAACATAAATTTGCTAAAACATATATAATTATCATTTCTCACAGAAAGGACTATGTTAATAGCATTTAGTTATTTTTTCTATATTTGCATAATAAAATTCAAAGTTTTGCAGTTGGTTTCCATAAATCATGGCAGTTATTATTTAGCTAAACATACCTAACAGTACAGGGTTGTGTTTCAATAAAGAAACACATGCACAGTATAAAAATATATAATTTATCAACACACTCCCCCAAGAGTGTGATGCCATATTTTAGACAGAATTGTGCAGGAAAAATTTATCTTGTCATATAGTGTGTCCCAAGATAAATGAGGCATTATAAAATGTTAATTACATTAAATTTGGAAACATTAAAATCCAGGAAAATGATAAATATAGAACATTAAGCTATAAAGAAAATATATTTAAATATAATATGATATATTATTCGCCATATTCAAGATAAAAGCAATATTGTGGGTAGGAAGTAAGAATGGCTGAATTCTCTAATGTATATGCACAAAATACATACAAATATGTTATATGTACCCATCTAATATATATATGTAAGATACATGTATATAAGATATATATACTATAGCTTAAATATATTAGATAGATATAATTATATATACTACAAATTATATGTACACATCTAATATATATTATATATGTTAGCTATTACATATAATATGTTATTTAAATATATTGCTTAAATGTAGTTCTTTAAGAAATAAAAAAATAAATATAAATCAGAGTGTTTTTAAGATTTAAACTAATCATTCATTGAGTGTCATTAATGTGCTAATATTAATAAAACACAAAAAGTCATCCAAGAATTACTTTTAGGCATGAGCATATATGGCATTTTTCTAATAAAGTATATGAATTTTCTTTTTAATCTAACAGATTAGTCATGAACATTAATTCATATGAATAAATGGAAATTACTGAATTATTTAATGGCTTCTTATTTAAGAATTGTTCTTGTTAAAAATCAAAAATAACAGAAATACATTCAGATACCTCAACATCTAAAATTTAAAATAAGCCCTTATTTGAGGAAATTTGAAATAATGACTGATAATTGTCTTATAAAGCTTCAGGGCATATTAATTTTCAAAGAAAATGTACAATGTAAATATTGTGTCCAATACTATTCGAATTACTTCATAGCTATAAAAACAGAAATTTAACCTGCTTCTTAATTAGCTAATTTATCAAGAAGTTATTACATCAAGAATAGGTATAATTTAAAATTTCATCCTATGTTTTCACAAAACCAGAGCTTTCTATTTTAAAAATACACAATAGAATATTTCAAAACCAGTAGAATATTTCTCTCAGATCTCTGGACCAGAAACAAAGTAGAGGACATCAGTGTCACTTTGGGAACAGTTCTGTCAAAAGGACAGTGAAAAGAAAGGTGAAAACAGCTAATGGCAGTTCCAGTCAAGTTTAATCTTATGCAATCAGAATTTAATTAGATCAACACACTGTGTTTCAAATGTTATCCCTCAGGTAAATTCTCTAATGCAAAACTAAACTGAGATACTCAAACAGACTCCTGGTAATGACAATTAAAATTTTATACTCATATTTAACTTTTAAATCTATTTTAGATCTATTTTTCCATTAAATATAAATGGTTTTATAGGTCATGTATGTTGAAACCATTTTTTAATATTTATAAGCATCTGAGTATCAAAGTTCGTAAATACAAACATATTTGTGTTGGGCTTAGAGATTATACTTACTTAAATTAAATGAGTATCTATCACTGACACAGTACTCTGTGTGTGTGTGTGTGTCCATTTATCACAGTCAACCCATGTTAATATATTCTATTTATCATTATTTGAGCAGATGAGGAGTCCATGGCTCAGAGAGAGTTGAAATAACTTTCCCAATGTCACACTGCTTGTAAGAGCCAGGATGAGAATTTAAATCCTCTGCCCACCTGCAACATTCTAGCTTTTTCTCTTTTCCGAAAAAACACAAAAGCTAAATGGAAAAGAGAATATAAGAAAGGTCACTAAAAAGGAACTTGACAATCTTAAATGCAACTTTTTTCTCACTTTCCAAAAGAGAAAACCTTGCACATATTCATTTATGTACTTTACAGAAAATTCTGAAAACAGAAAACTACTTCTCATTGGTGATAATATGTCTATAACAAGGTAATTCACTATTTAAATGAAAGCTTCCATTCATTTTTTCTCTACTCTTATCTAAAATACATTATTAAGGGTTCATATAAGTTTCTGATCATCTCTCTCCCAAATCTCAGACATACAGAGATAAAATCTTTCCTACTACAGCACACTAACTTATGCACATTTCTCACATGTTGAGTCATTTCAATCTATATCATTTTTCCCATTCTAGAAGTCTCCTTCATGTGAAATAATTTTTTTAAAAACCCACTACACAGTATACGTACTTAAACATGTAAATGATTAATTCATTTGTTACTGAGCAAAACAAAACAATGGCATTACACTATTATAGGCTTTATTACATACTTTAGGTTCTATGATACTATCCTTTCTTCTGTATCTGTC
>NW_020174917.1:4109535-4224566 GCF_003031525.2 Neophocaena asiaeorientalis asiaeorientalis | reverse complement strand
TATAAAATCTTAAAATCTCTTAGCTAGAAACCATAGGTAAGGTATCCAAAGAATAAATCCTCTTGTGCACACACTAATTTTAAGATAAATTCTATCAGCAGAAAATATTTCATTTATGAAATCATCGAGCACTCCATGGATGGCATTCTCATATACCCACATCTTGAAATGACTGGAGGAGAAAAACCAGAATACTTAAATACAGAGCACTAGAAATTTGTGTAAGAGGCAAAACCAGGTGCTTATATGGCATTAGGATGATGATGGACGTGAAAATAAAAAGTGACTTTTTGAAGAAGCTGATAAATCTGCTCTGATCTCTCATCATACTTTACCTGGAAGACTACAGAGTAACGAGGTCACTTCTGAGGTCCTCGTAGAAATACCCTTCATGAAGGATATGTTTTTCATATGGTATGACACAATTTACTCCATTCCCCGCTTACATTCCCCAATTTCCAAACTATTTCTAAAAAGTAACGATTACTAGTAAATAAAACTGAGAAATGAAATTCTTTTCACTTGTTAACACTGTTTTGTTTTCTTAGACTATAACTTATGACAACTGATTATGAATTATTCTATTTTATAAACGTTCACCTTTCATTGTCATAATTGGGGGTACAATATTAAGTGACAATTTTAGAGAAGTAATACTTAGAAACTGGTAAAAACAAAATTCTGAAATGTAAAACTGAAAGAAGTCTTGGCAACTTCTCTTCCACCACTCACATTAAAAATAAAGAAATCAAGATACTGGACCTCCTTAGTGTCTCACAACCAGATTGCAGACTTTGGTATACTATTGTCCATGGATGAGGAATTGTTCTAAGCAGCTTTAACCTCTGTAACAGCTCTGTAGGTAGGTACTATTATAATCACCATTGTGCAGGAGAATAAAATTCATTGTGCAGTTAGTGATCTACCCAAGGTGACACAGGTGTCAGAGTCAGGATTTGAATTCACTGTGACAGGCTCCAAGTCCAAGATCTTAAAACATGATGACTATTATCTCTATTTAGATATAAGGTAATAAATGCCATCATTTATTTACTGCAACAGTAAATTAAAGTGGCGATCTCAAATTTTCTGGCTATCTCAAAGGTAAACAAACCAATGATTCTTTGCATGGAATAAACATAAAAAGAATGGCAAATAAGAATATTGTAATTAGCAACACACCTCTCTCCCTCTCTCTCTTTCTCTCCTAGATGAATTGAACCCTAACAAGAATAGTCAGACTTTTCGCTCCTTCAGTAGACGACTCATGTCTTTTAACCTTTAAATCTCCAGTTTATTTTATGAAGCAATTGTTACCTAGTTGGTACAAAGAATACATTTACTTTTGTTCCAAAAAAATGAAAAAGTCTGCTTGAGTCAACTAGTCACCTAGAAAAACTTGGTATTTTCGTGCTTCTGAGTCACATTTCTATATTTACTCTGGTAGTGTGTTTCCATCAATATTAAAATAGTACTTCTCTATGAAAATACTTTTTTGCCACTTCCCCAAGGTGGACAATTGCCTGACAGTAATTTTGATATTCATGCTTCCATTCCACTAGGTTCATCACAAAGAATATGGTTGTACAGATTCTTGCACAAGTATGGTGGTTTTCGCATCCTTCTATTCTTCCTGGGGTCTTAACATATCAAAACTAGGATACAGAAAAGGGACATTTCATAACCTGAGGAAGGATGGAGGCAACCTCTGAGGCTCCCTTAGCCTGGGACTAGGAAAAAATTAAGGAGTTCAATCGTGGCACCTTAAAACTATAATAGAATTGAAAGACTTGAAGATTGAATCAAATGAATAATACATCATATTTGATGATTTAGAAGAGATTCACTCAATGGAGAGGAAGAACAAAGTATTAAAATGGGACCGGAAGGGTCCAAAAAACAGGAAATTTGCTTTTCTGAAGACCCCTTGGAAAAGGAGCACCCATGCTAATGGCATCCCACTGAAGGTTAAAGATTTCACAGCTTTTGAGGAGCTGGGGTGATTCACTGAACAGGATAAACAGGGTGGCATAACTACTTCCTTAAACTTCATTCTTTTGGGGAACTTGGAAAATTTGCAAGCTTCATTAAAATCCTGAATTCAAAGACAACTTTGCACATTTCTCTGAATGTGTATGTGTGTGTTTGTGCATCTTACAGTAAGATCCTTTGTGATCAGTGGTGCCACCCTCCCATTCCACTTGGCATTAGGTTATATTGCTTTGCAGTACTATTAGCAGAAAAAAGCTGGGATTTTTGCCAAGGGAGTACTAATGGCACAAATAATCAGCCAATTCTTGTTGTCTGGGTATATTTCCAATAATGACTCATGATCATTCAAGATAAAAGAAATGTAGTAAATTAATAATGTAGTCAAAATATTCTGTTCTAAAAATTAGTAGCTTTTATGAAGAAAAGCCTGAAACACAGAGTTTAGGAGTGGGATGCCAGTTAAGCATAGTGAGAATTGTTTTGAGGGTATTGGTATGTCTTTGAAGAAAACTGTATAGTTCTTTCTCACCCAAACACCACCACAATCTCAAATAGAGACATTAAAAAAAAAAATAGAGACATGGACTTGATTTTCTCCCATAGTTATTAATGCTATAGGTGATCGTATATCCCACAGCATGAACATCTTAGTGTAAAGGACATGGCCCAAGGACACGGAAGCAACCTAAATGTCCATTGACAGATGAATGGATAAAGAAGATGTGGTACATATATACAATGGAATATTACTCAGCCATAAAAATGAATTAAAAAAAAAAAAAGGACACGGCCAAGACATTTTCACTGTGTTTTTCTATTGTTATTACTGCCTAGGTTATCTTTTCCAAATACTCAAGTGTTTGTATTGTTGGGAGCTTTTATTTCCACTATGAACTAATTTTGTATTTCTGTGATTCTGCAAAAAAAAGGGGGTGAATGGACTTGTATAAAAATATGGATCAGCAATTATTTTCAGACTAATGTATTTTGAAAAAAAGGGAGAAAATGGTAGCGAGCTTAGAAAAGGCATAATGTCCTTTTATTAGTTCTCTTTCCTTCCATCAATATCACCTGCCTGTTCTAATTTATAAACATATAAGAAAACCAGGTAATTAACTCACCTTGGCTCCATATTTAGTGATATATTTGAAAGAGAGAGAATATATCCAAATTAATTGTAATAAGCAGACCTCTACAAAATCTGACCCATTAGAATAACTTATGTATCCCCTCCATTTTCTTTTTCTATTCATGCTGCTGGCAAGTGCAAAGAGAGTGCTTAAAAAAAATTCTTGTGATTTTTGTTTAGAAGATAGGTCAGCCATAATTTCTGTACTCTGTCTTTTTCTATATAATGGCATGATCCTTGTTACAGCCATGGATAACATCTACACAGCTATAGCTAACTAGAAGAAAGGAGCAGGGACACATTTGCTCATTCTTGGTAATTGATTAGTTCCTTTTTCTCTGACACTGGTAAGTTTGTCTTTGATAAACATTTATTCTCAATGCAGTGGTAAGCCCTGAAAAATCTTGTTTTTAGAGAGAAATAATTAAGGGCCTGCAAGAAATCTCTACCATATCGGAATTTGTTTTAAGAGCAAGTGAGTAAGTAAACAAGAACTGCTTTGGGGGACAAAAGAACTACAAAACTTTTGCACAGTGGTGCCTATTTTAGCTTCATTGAAACAAAAGCATTTATAGTAAGAAAAGGATCACATGTCAGTGTTACAATATGTTTCACAGAGAACATAAAATGAGTATAACCAGAAATTCCTTTCCTTCAGTTAGGAGGTCCTCATGGAGTAAAGAAAGTAAAGACAGGTCTTGTTCTTTGGACTCTGAAAGGGAAATAAATGTCCTTTGGGGCAATAGAAGACTCAGCTCAAAACAGGGCTCTTCTGAAATGTACCTACGAGTCAGGAAGATTTAATGGCAACAGTAAATACTGAACAATATTTAACAAAATCTCTTTATTCTTTTTTTCCCCCTCTTTGTAGCAGAAAATTAAATCAGCTGTTGAACACAAAGTCATGTGCTACTACCTGAATGGTGTTGTAACAACCAGAGTACAGTAAATTAAAATCTAAGAGAATATTTTCTTTGTAAAAATTTTGTGGACATGGGTCATTGCTTCTCATTATGTTGCAGAAGACACAGGCTTGGGAAAAGCCAATAGCTTCACCTTGTGTTTTTCCAGAATATAAAAAAGCTGACAACAGCACAATTAACTTCAGAGAAGATTCCTTTCCATTGAGTTTACATGTGTAAATTATTGAATGCATTCACCTGATATGGGCTAGTAGTTAGACACTGATACTGAAAACAACATTGGAAAAATACTGGCCATAAAATATTTGGGAATTGATTAATTAATCCTCCAAAGTAGGTAAATTTATTTACCACAGATGGTAATAAGATAAGGTTTCTCATTATAGTTGCTAGAGCAACAACTAGCATTGAAATAATAAAAATAGTGATATCAATAAAAGAGATGTAGCTAAAAAGCCAATAGAAGACATAGAAGGAAATACTAAAATTATTCAGTTAATCCAAATGAAGGCGGGAAAGAAGAAACAAAAGAGATGAGCCATACAAAAGTAAATAGGAAGATAATACCCTAAAACCCAGCCATATCCAAAATCACATTAAATGTAATTGAGGTAAACTATTAAACACTAATTTTATCTTGATTAGATATTTTTAATAACACCAAGTCCTAAATATATGTTTCCAACAGATGAAATGCAAATATAAAAGCAAAGATGACTTAAAAGTGAAATGATGAGAAAAGATGTACATACCATGTAAATGGCATCATAAGAAAGCTGGGTATATTAATACTAGAAAAGCATAATTAAAGGTGAGGTAAATTATGAGATAAAGTGGAATGTTCCATCATGACAAAAAGTTTAACTCATCAATAAGACAGAACAATCCTTAGAAAGTATGTATCTAATAAGAGAGCTTCAAAATACTTAAAGCTAATTTTGAGATCTAAACATCTACAGATACAGATCTAGAATTATAGTTGGTAATTTTAACATTCTCAGTAATTGATAGAGCACACAGATTCACACACATACACAAATGTGCATGTGTATGTGTATGTATATGTATGATACATACATATATATATTATACAATTAAGAATATAAAGGATTTGAATATCCTTAAATAATGTGACCTAACTGACACTTTAACACAACTCCCACCGACTGTAATATACACATTTTTTTCAAGTGCACTCTGAACATAAACAAAATAACACCACTGGCTGTACCATAAAACCAGTGTCAATACATTTTAAAGTACTGAAATCAGTCATAGTCTATTCTCTGACTAGAATTGAATTAGAAAACTGTAGCAAGAGGATATCTAAAAATACGTAGGTTTGAAGGTAGCTCGAATCCAATATTTTCATTCTTCCTGTTTATATGCTTGTAACAAGGGGAGTGACAGATAGGCTCACTTTCACTCTCTGGTCTAAAACACTTGTTCAAAGGAAATTACCAAAGCATCTGCTGTCCAATGGACACAGTTGCTTTCCTAAGTGCAATTAAGTTTCATTTTTTTATTTAGCAATTAACCTTTATGTACACATCCTCTAAGATAGAAAACTTACAATTGTGGCATGGGGTGGAGTAGGATTCAAGTATGAAAATCATTCAGAATTAACTGCAAGATCTTACTACCAAATCAAGGAGATTAAAAACATTTTTAAAATAATCCTAAATTATGTTGGTTATATAAAATAAAGTTGAAAGGCAATGTTGTTAATTCTTATAATATACATAGCATCCCTGCGTTTTACTTTTCCTCTTTTCCTCTGGGTCCTTAAACATATTACTAAATAGTTCTGTAGCAATTTTAGAAATTATATAATTGGATAATTATAATTTCTTCATCTGGCTATGATTTCATTATTTAATATTCCTTAAGAGTTATGATAATGAAAATCCTTAAATACTTCTAAATTTAAAGAAAAAATTTTGCTATGAATACCAGAGAAAAATGTCCATTGGATTTTTAATTTTCACTAGCAGGAAAAAATACAGTGTATTATATTAGAAATAAACAAATTTTCTGGACATACTAATTTAGTTGTTAATAGATTTCAAACCTTAGACTACATTTTAAGGAACATAAAGAGAACATTTTCAAGGAATATTAAAACTTTAATAAACAAAAACTGTCAATTGACAGTTTCTATTACTCTATTTTGATTCTATTCTCTATTTTGTCTTAGCATTTAATCTGAAAGTCATACTAAAGTTTACTCTAAGATAAAAAAAAATTTCTAACTTTAAAAAAATATAATACTTTTACTTTCACTATTCTTTATTATAGGGACTGTTATACACTGGTGTGTGTTTTGGGGCTAGCTTACAAGCGTGATGAAGATACATGGTGTTATAATAAGGTGTAGTAATTGAAATCTTTTTATGAAATCATTATTTTTTGGAAGAGTTAATAGTAATATTCTTATGAAATCCATAAGCAGAGGAGAAAAACCGGATTGTTCATACATTTTTGAATCTTCTTTCATGTGTTGAAACTGGCTATGGTCATACTTGCTTGGTTATGGTGAAATAGTCCCATCACTACATTTAGTGGTAGGGTTTTCCAGAAAACACATTCACCATTTCACTATTACAGTGAGGAAAGACCCAGTTAATTCTGCAATTTCTATAATGGTAGTCTCCAACTCAATCTTAGCTTGAATTAAATGAACATTTCCTCTAAATTCACATAGAATGTCGTGCTTAATTCTAGTAGAGATATGGAAAATTACTTTCATGGAAAAGAATAGCATTGCCTGAGAATGCAACAGTTGGGCATCCCCAACTGGATAACATTCATTTGTATGCAATGAGTCACAATTATAGACAGACATAAACCCAAAGCTAATGTGAGCCAGAATTCTGCATCTAGTTTGACTGAATTTGTTTTTTTAACTTTAAATTTGTTTTATTCAATTTGAATATGTTCTTTTAAACCACTCCATGATTGAATATAATTACTCATTTTAAAAAACATATTTGGTTACCAAAAGGGAGAGGGAAGGAGGGAGGGGCAAATTAGGGATATGGGATTATAAGCAACAAGAATATATTATATGACACAGGGAATTATAGCCATTAGCTTATAATAACTTTTAATGAAGTACAATCTGTAAAAATACTGAATTACTATGCTATATACCTGAAACTAATATAATATTTTAAATCAACTATACTTCAGTAAAAAAAAAAACATATTTGATTTTAAAGTACACATTTGCTTTTTACATGGTCTGTTTCAAGATATAAATTTCATATTAAATGTAAGTATAGGGGCTTCCCTGGTGGCGCAGTGGTTGAGAGTCCGCCTGCCGATGCAGGGGACACGGGTTCGTGCCCCGGTCCGGGAAGATCCCACATGCCGCGGAGCAGCTGGGTCCGTGAGCCATGGCCGCTGAGCCTGTGCGTCCGGAGCCTGTGCTCCGCAACGGGAGAGGCCGCAACAGTGAGAGGCCCGCATACCGCAAAAAAATAAATAAATAAAAAATAAATAAAAGTAAGTATAATTTAGGAATAGAATATGATATAAAATTCCTGTTGCTAAAAGTGAACTATTTGTAAAAGAGGAATACAAGCAGTAGGAAGATGGAAAGCCATCATGTTAACTTAGTAGAAATAGAAAGATTTAAAGTAACACTTTTTGGGAAACCTGTTGCAGATCAATAAAACAGAAAGAGGCAAGGGATGGGGTAAAGGGGAGGGTGGAGAGCTGAGAGAGATAGAGACTTAGAAAGAGAGTATGAGACAATGAATGAGACTGTGAAGGGAGAAAATAGGCAGAGGTGTGGAGTAGTTTGAATTATTTTAACTATACAAGTGTGGGTTGTCAAGATCCTAGTTTATTTGATAGAATTAAACTACCTGATAGAAATAGAGACTGGGCTAAGGCTCCTATATTCCACTCTTCAATGTCTTGGTAATAGAAACCCCACTTGGTGATAATGAAATTATAATGAGAAAAACTTCATGAAAATAAAAGTATAATGTGAACAATGGCTTTGTATTGCCTAGTTAGTTGCACCTTGGAGAATGAATGAAGAAGAGGTTGGGTGGGGTTTTCCACATAAAAAGATGCCATCATATAGAGAAGGAATATGACTTATGTGTTAACTGGAACCTGTAAGCCAAGGGAGATCTTTCAAGTCTTGTCCTCTTCCTTCTCCTGCATTGGGAAGGCTTAAGTCAGTGTAATGTTTACTAATCCATCACATATTTGTGTGACCAGATTTTCTCACTTAGGCCTCTCATGTACTACTTTTCGTAAGTGAAAGCTCAGGTATTAGAAATGCAAAGTTGGGAAAACATGGATGTTCCCCCTCCCAATACTCCAAATGGGATGCAGAGCAACCTAGGTAGCCTTTAACTCAGAATGTCCTCCCTGCTCTCATCTTTACTTTGAAGGATTGGGCCTCCTTACAGAGGAGGATTAGATAGGAGTTAATAGCTTGGAACAGTGTACAAACAGCGATGATCCAGGGTCTATGGACTTAGAAAACCATCTTATGCTGATGAGGATATAGAGGGACTCTGTCAGAGCCCAGCATGCTTACCTTGGCTGTGTTTTCATTAGAGATTCTGGACCTAGATCCATGTAATCTTAGTTCACTGAAGGGATGATTTAGCAATAGGAGAGATTTTTTTCCCTCAAGGAAATATAAAGAAGAGGTGTCCAGTTAGTGGAGGAGAAAGGATTTTCATCAGTGGAGAAAAACAAGTCTTAAAAGCATGGGTATTATTTTTAAAAAAGTGTTTCCGTATCCAAGATACAACCATCATGGAGACCAGAAAGTCAAAAACAGAAAACAGGGCACTAGGATATAGGTGACATCTATAAGATATGACTATGGCATATCCAGTGATTGAGATATAGGATAAAGCCACTTTTTAAAACTGTCATATCTCTAGCATCTAGGATAGGTGCAAAAAAATAGAAGGCTCTTAACAAGTACTTTTATCTGAAATGATGGGGAAAAAAACCCAAAAAACTTATATTCCCCCCTATCCTTCCATAAATGTGTAATTTACTAAATTATGTATGGAATCTCTTTACTGGCTATGTGTTTTATTTGCATAATTTTCCTCATTATAACACAAATACAATAAATCAGCTGAACTGACCACTTTCTGCTGATTTTATTTTTTTATTATTATTATTTTTTTGCGGTACGCGGGCCTCTCACTGTTGTGGCCTCTCCCATTGCGGAGCACAGGCTCAGCGGCCATGGCTCATGGGCCCAGCCGCTCCGCGGCATGTGGGATCTTCCCAGACCCGGGCACGAACCCATGTCCCCTACACTGGCAGGTGGACTCTCAACCACTGTGCCACCAGGGAGGCCCTGATTTTATTCTTTAACAATATTTTTTTTACTCTTAACGAAACTTAATGCCTTTTTCCTCCTTCTAAACGATAGATTGTCTCACTGACACTTTCCTGTTAATATTTGTCTTACAGCTATATTAATAATAATAAGAAACTCTATTACAAGAGACTTGTATGTCTAGTAGAGATTATATCATATGTTCAAAAGCTCTTTTTATTTACATATAACATAAAGATTGTAAAGTACACATATGGAAAAGTATACAGCTCAAATAATTGTTACAAAATTAAAATACCTGTGTACCTATTTCTACTCAACCTTTATGTGTTGACTTGTCCATTTTCTGTCATTACCTCCCTCCAGTACATTTGATAAATATTTTGAACATTTTATAAATGTAGTAATCTCATATTTTGAATATTTTATAAATGTAGTAATCTCAATATGTTCTCTTTTTTGTCTGACTTTATTCAGGCAAACTTATTTTGGAAGATTCATCTATGATATTCTTTTATATTTCAGAATCATGTTTAATTGTAGGAATAAACCTCAGTTGTTTTAATCCATTCTACTCCCGATAGTGTTAAAATTAAATACAAAATGGAGGTCAGGTCTGAGAATTCCCGGACAAAACCATTTAAGCCACATAAGCAAAACTAAATCTAGGTTATTTCTTAAACATAAGCAAAACTTAACTTAGGTTATTCAGTGTAAATGTCTCTGATAATTGTAAAAGAAACGTATTATTTTCCTACAAGTGGTATAAGATAATTATTTTTAACCAATCCCGTATTGCCTGGAAACCTCGATTGTAATAATCAATCATTGTAAAGGTTAAACAACTTTCTCATTTTAATTTTATAAGCCATCCTATAATGTCATGCCCCTGAGCTTCATATCAGATTTGGATGTGAAAGCTCCCAGTTCACAAACCGTTCTTACATGCACAATAAACTCTTACTAAATACTATTTTATTGATCTAATCATTTTAATTTTGCTATTTCTGGATTTTTGACGATAGGGATTTGAATGTTTCCACTTTGAAGCTTTATAAATATTGCTTTGAACATTCTCGTACACATCTTTTGTGCACATATTTATGTATTTCTCTTAGATATGTCTGGGTGTAAATTTTTTGAGCCATAGGTTATACAAATGTTGGTTTTCAATAGTTACTGCCAAATGGGTTTCTAAAGTGCTCATAAAATTTATACTCCTAGTACCATTACACTACTAATCTATTTGGTTAACATTTTCCAACACAACACATATTACTCAGAGTTTTGTTTTGTTTAAATTTTAGCCATTCTAGTGGGGGGTTTTTTGATAATAAAATTTGAAGCTTGGGGAAAAAAGATATCTGAGGAACAAAAGGAGTCCCTGCATTCTAGAATGGAAATTGAGATTTGTCTTCAAGGCAGATTTTGTTGTTGCTGGGGACATTCCATTTCTGGGGCCATTAATTATTAAAAGTTCTCATGGAAGTCCTAAATATGGAGAAATTAGAAAATTTCAGTGCTTCAGAATGAGTTGTTTGATAAATGCTTCATCCTGAAATGTAATTTCAAAAACAAAATAGCAGCAATGTACTCTGTAAAATAGAACCCATTCACTTTCAAAACAATCTGTTTACTAGGGATATTTTCACTTATTTCCTTAGTAGTTGCTCTAGGACTTTCATGTATTTATTAACTTATCAAAATCTACTTCAGGTTTATATTGACTTAATTCCATTGAGATATAGAGTCACTATTCTCACATGCCTCTATTTCTGGCAGTCCCGTGCTTTACAAGCTGGGTCTCAGTGAAGAGGCTGGGAAGGTAACTTCTGTTCTCAATTTGCTTCTCTTGCCGTGGAATCTCCACTTATGAATGAGCCAGTGTTAGTGGGATGAAAGCCTGAGATTGAGCCTCCATCCCATAAATGGGGACTAGGCAAAAGAAGGGATGCACTCACTGAGAACTTAGCCCCTGCTACAGATAGTTCAGGGGCAAGATGAGAAAGGTAGACACTCTGCCTCTCCTAGAAAACTACTGCATCCCTCAACTAGGATATGGCAGGGAGAGGAAGCCCTGTGTTCTTGGCTGCATCTGTCTGGAATAGGTTTTCCATCATACAGTGCTGACAGTGGATGCTACTGATTCTGACTTATTACCACGTTTTAGTAGGTTCTCTTGAATAAATGTTTCTACATTTGCTTTAAGCCCTTAGTACCATTTCCAGAGACCTAAAAAAAATTTTTTTTGCTTTTTCTTGGTACAAGTGAGATACAAAAATTGCACACATTTAATATATATATCTTGATGAATTTGGACATATGTATACATCCTGTGATACCACCACCACAGTGTACTGAACATATCTATCACCTCCAAAAATTTCTTTGTGTTTCTGTGTGTGTGTGTGTGTGTGTGTGTATGTATGCATTTGTGGTAAGAAGAGTTAACATGAGATCTATCCTGTTAACGTACTTTAAAGCATATAATACCGTACAACTATAGGCACTATACTGTACAGTAGATTTCTAGAACTTAGTCATCTTGCATAACTGAAAATTTATACCTATTGAGCAACAAATTCCCATTTCCCTCTTCCTTCAGCCCCTGACAACCACTGTTCTATTCTCCGCTTCTATGAATTTGACTATTTAAATTCCTCATATAAGTGGAATCATGCATCAAAAAGAATAAAATATTTAGGAATAAATTTAATCAATGAGACGAAAGATTTGCACACTGAAAACTAGAATACTGATGAAAGAAATGAAAACAAACACAAATAAATGAAAAGCCATCCACAAATTATTTTTAAAAACAACTTTGACCTGTTTCACTGGGAATTAGATCCTCACACATTGCCATTATATTAAAACATATAAACAAAAAATCCGAAACACTATATTTAGTTTTTACTATGCCTGAACATTTTTATATTATCAAAGATATAACTATTCCTGTCCAAGACTTTCTCTTTTAATTGGTTACTGGCAGGGACAGGACAACAGCAAATAAGAAATGATTATTTTTTTCACCTTCCACCAAAGAAAAATGTCAAAAATGTAGGCCAGTCTTTGTTTATCAAAACTGTTTTGGACAGGTGAGTTATACACAGTATTCCATTTAAGAGTATATTGGCTAGACTTTCAGGAAACCAGTGTGAACTCATGACATTTGTATATGCTAGAGGGCCAGCAGGTACCTTTTGGTCACATTGAGGGATTTCACTGAAGGGAAAGTTAGGTCTTAGTCTCAAACATCCTAAAAAGTCCACAATTTTAAATAATAACACAAACTATGGACTATAAGAAGAAATGAAGTGCATCATTTTCAAGGGGTTGGATGTGAACACAGTCTTAACAGGTATTTGAAAAACAGTGAAGAAATTGTGTTTGGCTCTAAGGAATGGATACACTTGGAAATTCTTATTTGAAAAGTTTAGCTGAACAAAACCACATGGAAGCTTGCCAAAAATTATATGAAGTCCAGTTTGAGTTCACTGTCTCAATGTACAATCTCTTCTAATAAATGATTTGTTGTTATTATACCTAAGTGTCAGTGATACTCTGTTAATTTTGTTTAAAAGTGCAGTGGGGGGGACTTCCCCAGCAGTCCTGTGGTTAAGGCTTTGCCTTCCAATGCAGGGGGTGCAGGTTCAATCCCCGGCTAGAGAACTAAGATCCCACATGCCTCACAGCCATAAAACCAAAACATAAAACAGAAGGGCTTCCCTGGTGGTGCAGTGGTTGAGAGTCCGCCTGCCAATGCAGGGGACACGGGTTCGTGCCCCTGTCTGGGAAGATCCCACATGCTGCGGAGCGGCTGGGCCCGTGAGCCATGGCCTCTGAGCCTGTGCATCTGGAGGCTGTGCTCCTCAACGAGAGAGGCCACAACATTGAGAGGTCCGCATATCACAAAAAAAAAAAAAAAAAAAAAAAAAAAAAAAAAAAAAACAGAAGGAATATTATAACAAATTCAATAAAGACTTGAAAAATGGTCCACATCCTAAAAAAAAAGCTTTAAAAAAAAAAGTGCCCCAGGGGTCAGGGTGAAGTATAGTCTGCGTGTTGACTTTTGTATACTGAGTAGGAGGAATAGGCCTATGAACTGAGATCATCCTTGAAAGAATCTTGGAGAACATCTGAACCCATGAGTGATCAGAGACAATATCATGAGGATAAGATGAGAAGGCTATCAGCAGAATAATCTAAAACTTGCTGTGGAGTACAATTGGCAGATCATAAGCTCTCATTTCATACACTATCAGAATGAAAATAAATAAACATTTTATTTCTTAAAAAAGAATTTGATAATTGATGCTCCTACTTTATTCAACATAACAAAAACAACAACACATATATGGAAGCAGTCACAATTATGGCTTATTGGGTTTATTTTTTAAAAATATAAGGGATCGCCATAATCACTTTAGTGCTTAACATCTCCAATGTCATTAACATGGCCCTTTATATGGCTATACTCAAAATAAAGTATAGAAAATCCTACTTTCTGGTAAGTAGGAAGATGAGAGGATCCACAAACATAATTTGTGTTCCTAAATTTTATGCTAAGGTGAATATACCCTCTTTATAAGTTTCTTTGTGTAATGATTGAGGCAATACATGTAACTTTAGCATACAAAGTAAAATCTCAATAACTATTTTCCCACTTTTTTTTTGCATTTTTTAGTTCAAGAAGGTAACACTAAAAAATTCAAACTAAAAGAGTTCTTTTTATTTACACTTATATTTTATACCATAAAGGATCTCTAAAAGCATCAAACTGATGAATCTAAAAGACCATGTATTTTACCTACAGATGATAATTAATCACTCAAAATTTGAATAAGAATTCTAAGAGCTAGTTTATTTCTAACAATGATAATGTTGACTAAGCAGTCAGAGAAAGGAAGAGCAAATTATAGGAAAACCAGTGCAAATGAAAGTTAAGTGTTGGCACTAACAATATAGAAGGCATAATTGCTACATAAAAGAATAAAAATTGAGAAGAAATTCAAATACAAGATTTTCTTCAAATCAGAGGAATGCATGTGGTTGCACTATGTCTGGCAACAGGTTCATCTTTAAACTCTCTCATGATAACCATATGAAAGTTTCAGATTCCTGTGATTCTACACAAAACTCTTTTACCATCCACATGGTTATTTTCTTAAAGAACGTACATTATTTATTTACTATATTTTGGTGAACAAAAATATAAATCACCCCAGTTGTTTGCGTAAGAGCCAAGCTTCCAGCAACTGACTTTGAATTTGGGGGAAAATATGTTGCCTGTTTGACACAAATGCTGATTAGTTTTAAAGAAGATTTTTGTTTGTTTTTTGCCTTAGTGCCTCCCACATAAATCTCTGTAAACACTTTTTGTTTAGGAACTAAAACAGCAAAAGTAAATTACTTGTATTAAATTGCTTCATTCTTATGAATAAAATAAAGATTTTCATTAAAATATTTTATTTATTGAAGGGAGGAAAAATAATAGAAAAAAGGGGAAAAAAAGTCTATTGAGGCTACTTGACTGCAGTGATACCTAACTGAATTAAATATAGTCCCTTAACATTTAGCGCTATTATTGATATGGGTCTGTCTATGTATCATTTGTTTTCTGCTTATCCACTTTAATTTTTATTCTTCTCTTTCTCCTTACCTATCTTTTACAAAATTCTTTGAATGTCTCAGAATTTAATCTGACTATATCTATTGTATTTAGCTATATATACTTACATATTTTTGTGGTGTTCTAGATATCATGATATGCATCTCTAAATTTTCACGGTCTACTGAGAGGTAATATTGTAGCACTTCACACAAAATAAAGAAAGATTTCAATCATATAGATCTTTTTCCATCCTCCATGTTCCTTTTGTTACAGTTATCATACTTCAATCTACAAATGTTATAAACTCACAAGACAATGTTATAATTTTAGCTTTTAGTGGCTATGTAGATTTTAATAAAAATAAGAGAAAACTTTGTCTTTCATGTGTACCTGGCTATTTACCTTTGCAATAAGGTAAATACCTTTGCTATTTACCATTCCCTATCGATTTTTTAAAAATCTGAGTTTACCCTTAGTAACATTTTTTTAATTGAAGTATAATTCATATACAGTATTATATAAGTTACAGGTATACAATATAGTGATTCACAATTTTTAAATATTATATTCTATTTATGGTATTATAAAATATTTCCTATATGCCCCATGTTGCACTCTGTATGACAGTCTCTGGGTCCACCCATGTCTCTGGAAAGGGCACAATTTCATTCCTTTTTATGGCAGAGTAATATTTCACTGTATATACGTACCACATCTTCTTTATCCATTCCTCTGTTGATGGATATTTAGGTTGCTTCCATGTCCTGGATATTGTAAGTACTTCTGCAATGAACATTTGGGTGCATGTATTTTTTTGAATTATGGTTTTCTCTGGGTATATGCCCAGGAGTGGGATTGCTGGGTCATATGATAGTTCTAGTTTTAGTTTTCTAAGGAACCTCCATACTGTTCTTCACAGTGGCTGTATCAATTTACATTCCCACAAACAATATTAAGAGGGTTCCCTTTTAATCACACCATCTGCAGCATTTGTTGTTTGTAGATTTTTTGATGATGGCCATTCTGACTGGTATGAGGTGATACCTCATTGAAGTTTTGATTTGCATTTCACTAATAATTAGTGATGTTGAGCATTTTTGCATGTGTTTGTTAGCTATCTGTATGCCTTCTTCGGAGAAATGTCTATTTAGGTCTTCCATCCATTTTAGGATTGGATTGGGTTGTTTGCTTTATTGATATTGAGCTGCATGAGTTGTTTGTATATTTTGGAGATTAATCCCTTGTCAGTTGCTTTGTTGGCAAATATTTTCTCCCATTCTGAGGGTTGTCTTTTCATCTTATTTATGGTTTCCTTTGTTGTGCAAAAGCTTTGAAGTTTCATTAAGTCCCATTTTTTAATCTTTGTTTTTATTTTCATTACACTAGGAGGTAAGTCAAAAAAAGATCTTGCTGCAATTTATGTCAAAGAGTGTTCTCCTGTGTTTTCCTCTAAGAGCTTTATAGTGTCGGGCCTTACATTTAGGTCTTCAATCCAGTTTGAGATTATTTTTGTGTATGGTGTTTGGGAGTGCTCTAATTTCATTCTTTAACATGTAGCTGTCCAGTTTTCCCAGCACCACTTATTGAAGAGACTGTCTTTTCTCCATTGTATATTCTTGTCTCCATTGTATATTCTTGCCTCCTTTGTCATAGATTAGGTGACCATAGGTGTGTGAGTTTACCTCTGGGCTTTTTATCCTGTTCCATTGATGTATATTTCTGTTTTAGTGCCAGTACCATACTGTCTTGATTACTGTAGCTCTGTAGTATGGTCTGAAGTCAGGGAGCCTGATTCCTCCAACTCCATTTTTCTTTCTCAAGATTGCTTTGGCTATTCAGGGTCTTTTGTGTTTCCATACAAATTGTAAAATTTTTTGTTCTAATTCTGTGAAAAATGTCATTGGTAATTTAATAGGGATTGCATTGAATCTGTAGATTGCTTTGGGTAGTACAGTCATTTTCACAATATTGATTCTCCCAATCCAACAACATGGTATATCTCTCCATCTGTTTGTGTTGTCTTTGATTTTTTTCATCAGTATCTTATAGTTTTGTTAGTACAGGTATTTTGCCTCCTTAGGTAGATAGATTTATTCCTAGGTATTTTATTCTTTTTGTTGTGATGGTACTTGGGATTGTTTCCTTAATTTCTCTTTCTGATCTTTTGTTGTTAGTATAGGAATGCAAGAGATTTCTCTGCATTAATTCTGTATCCTGCAACACTACCAAATTCATTGATTAGCTCTAGTAGTTTTCTGGTGGCATCCTTAGGATTTTCTATGTATAGTATCATGTCATCTGCAAACAAGTGACAGTTTTACTTCTTATTTTCCAATTTGGATTCCTTTTATTTCTTTTTCTTCTCTGATTGTCATGGCTAGGACTTCCAAACTTATGCTAAATAACAGTGACAAGAGTGGACATCCTTGTCTTGTTCCTGATCTTAGAGGAAACACTTTCAGTTTTTCACCATTGAGAATGATGCTTGCTGAGGGTTTGTTGTATATTGCCTTTATTATGTTGAGGTAAGTTCCCTCTATGCCCACTTTCTGGAGGATTTTTATTATAAATCGGTGTTAAATTTTGTCAAAAGCTTTTTCTGCATCTATTGAGATGATCACATGGTTTGTATTCTTCAGTTTTTTAATATGGGGTATCACATTGATTGATTTGCATATATTGAAGAATCCTTGCATCCCTGCAAGGATCATGGTGTATGATCCTTTTAATGTGTTGTTGGATTCTGTTTGCTAGTATTTTGTTGAGGATTTTTCCATCTATATTCATGAGTGATACTGGTCAGTAATTTCCTTTTTTTGTAGTATCTTTGTCTGGTTTTGGTATCAGGGTAATGGTGGCCTCATAGAATGAGTTTGGGTGTGCTCCTTCTTCCACAATATTTTGGAAGAGTTTGAGAAGGATGGGTGTTAGCTCTTCTCAAAATGTTTGATAGACTTTGCCTCTGAAGCCATCTGGTCCTGGACTTTTGTTTCTTGGAAGATTTTAAATCACTGTTTCAATTTCATTACTTGTGATTGATCTGCTCATACTTTCTATTTCTTCCTGGTTCAGTCTTGGAAGGTTGTACGTTTCTGAGAATTTGTCCATTTCCTCCAGGTTGTCCATTTTATTAGCATAGAGTTGCTTGTAGTAGTCTCTTATGATCCTTTCTATTTCTGCAGTGTCCGTTGTAACTTCCCCTTTTTCATTTCTAATTTTATTGATTTGAGTCCTCACCCTTTTTTTCTTAATGCGTCTGGCTAAAGGTTTATAAATTTTGTTTATCTTCCCAAAGAACCAGCTTCTAGTTTCACTGATCTTTGGTGTTGTTTTCTTCATTTTTATTTCATTTATTTCTGCTCAGGTCTTTATGACTTCTTTCCATCTACTAACTTTAGGTTTTGTTTGTTCTTCTTTCTCTAGTTGCTTTAGGTGTAATGTTAGGTTGTTTATTTGAGATTTTTCTTGTATCTTGAGGTAGGATTGTATTGCTATTAACTTCCTGTTAGAACTGCTTTTGCTGCATCCCATACATTTTGGGTTGTCGTGTTTTCATTGCCATTTGTTCTGGGTATTTTTTTGTTTCCTCTTTGATTTCTTTAGTGACCCACTGGTTATTAGTAGCATATTGTTTAGCCTCCATGTGTTTGTGTTTTTTACAGGTTTTTTTCCTGTTACTGATTTCTAATCATAGTGGTTGTGGTCGGAAAATATACGTGATACGATTTCAATTTTCTTAAATTTACCAAGGCTTGATTTGTGACCCAAGATGTGATGTATCCTGGAGAATGTTCCATGTGCACTTGGAGAGAAAATATATTCTGCTGCTTTTTCATGGAATGTCCTATAAATATCAATTAAGTCTATCTGGTCCAATGTATCATTTAAGGCTTCTGTTTCCTTATTAATTTTCTGTCTGGATGATGTTCATTGGTATAAGTGGAGTGTTAAAGTCCCCACTGTTATTGTGTTACTGTCATTTTCCTTTTTATGGCTGTTAGCATTTGCCTTATGTACTGAGGTGCTCCTATGTTGGGTGCATAAATACTTACAATTGTTATATCTTCTTCTTGGATTGATCCCTTCCTTGTCTCTTATAATAGTCTTTATTTTAAAGTCTATCTTGTCTGTTATGAGTATTGCTACTCCAGCTTTCTTCTGATTCCCATTTGCATGGAATATCTTTTTCCATCCCCTCACTTTCAGTCAGTACCTGTCCCTAGATCTGAACTGGGTCTCTTGTAGACAGCATATTTATGGGTCTTGTTTTCGTATCCATTCAGCCAGTCTGTGTCTTTTGGTTGGAGCATTTAATTCACTTACACTTAAGGTAATTATATTTTAAAGTCTATCTTGTCTGTTATGAGTATTGCTACTCCAGCTTTCTTCTGATTCCCATTTGCATGGAATATCTTTTTCCATCCCCTCACTTTCAGTCAGTACCTGTCCCTAGATCTGAACTGGGTCTCTTGTAGACAGCATATTTATGGGTCTTGTTTTCGTATCCATTCAGCCAGTCTGTGTCTTTTGGTTGGAGCATTTAATTCACTTACACTTAAGGTAATTATCGATATGTATGTTCCTACTCCCATTTTCTTAATTGTTTTGCGTTCGTTTTTGTAGGTCTTTTTCTTCTTTTGTTTTTCCCACCTAAGGAAGTTCCTTTAACATTTGTTGTAAAGCTGGTTTGGTGGTGCTGAATTCTCTTATCTTTTGCTTGTCTGTAAAGCTTTTGATTTCACTGTCAGATCTGAATGATATCCTTGCTGTGTAGAGTAATGTTGGTTGTTGGTTTTTCCCTTTCATCACTCTAAATATATCCTGCTACTCCCTTCTGGCCTGCAGAGTTTCTGCTGAAAAACCCGCTGATAACCTTATGGAGATTCCCTTGTATGTTATTTGTTGCTTTTCTCTTGCTGCTTTTAATATTTTTGCTTTGTATTTAATTTTTTTCGTTTGATTAATATTTATCTCAGCATGCTTCTCCTTGGGTTTGTCCTGTATGGGACTCGCTGCGCTTCCTGGTCTTGGGTGACTATTTCCTCCCCCATGTTAGGGAAGTTTTCAACTACAATCTCCAAATATTTTCTGAGACCCTTTCTCTTCTTCTTCTGGACCCCTATAATTCCAATGTTGGTGTGTTTAAGGTTGTCCCAGAGGTCTCTGAGACTGTCTTCATTTCTTTTCATTCTTTTTTCTTTATTCTGCTCTGCAGCAGTTATTTCCACCATTCTATCTTCCAGCTCACTTATCCGTTCTTCTGCCTCAGTTATTCTGCTATTGATTCCTTCTAGTGTATTTTTCATTGCAGTTATTGTGCTGTTCATCACTGTTTGTTTGTTCTTCTAGGTTCTTGTTAAACATTTCTTGTATCTTCTTGATCTGTGCCTCCATTGTATTTCCGAGATCTTGGATCATCTTTACTATCATTACTCTGATAGTAGATAGATTGCCTTTTTCCTTCTTTTTCAGGTAGATTGCCTATTTCCTCTTCATTTATTTGGTGGTGGGGTTTACCTTGTTCCTTCACCTGCAATATATTTCTCTGTCATCTCATTTTATCTAACTTACTGTGTTTGTGGTTTCCTTTCTGCAGGCTGCAGGGTCGTAGTTCCTCTTGCTTCTTGTGTCTGCCCCCTCGTGGGTGAGGTTGGTCCAGGGGCTTGTGTAGGCTTCCTGGTGGGAGGGACTAGTGCCTCTGCTCTGGTGAGTGGAGCTAAGTCTTTTCCCTCTGGAGGGCAGGGCTGCAACAGGTGGTGTTTTTTGGGGTGTCTGTGAGCTTAGTACAACTTTAGGCAGCCTGTCTGCTGATGAGCAGGGCTGTGTTCCTATCTTGCTGGTTGTTTGGCATGAGGCCTCCAACACTGGAGCCAGATCATTGGTTTATTATAAAAGAATATAAGTCAGGAACGGCCAGATAGAAGAGATGCATAGGGCAAGGCATGGGGAAAGGTTGAGGAGCTCCCATGCCCTCTACAGGCACACTCTCCCCGCACCTCTAATAGTCTGTACCTCTTAATTCCCTACCCCTACATTTTGCCTCGTCCCTTCCCTCTCCCCACCGGTAACCACTAGTTTGTTCTCTATACCTAGAGAATACAACTCTTAATATCATTTTTCTTCAGATTGTAAAACTCCCTTCAGGACAAGTTTGGGTATGGTGACAAAAAATATTTTAGATTATTTTATCAGAAAATATATTTATTTCATTTTCATTATCGAAGGATATTTTACTAGATGTAGAATTCTGAGATTAGTTTTTTTGGTTTTTTTTCCTTTCAGTACTTTAAAGACTTTTTTGCATTGTCTTCTAGGCTGCTTGGTTTTCAATTAGTACTTGCAGTCATTGCAAGATTATTTTTCTGAGATAATGTCATTTTCTTTTTTCTGCTTGCTTTCAAGATTTTCTCTTTATAACTGTTTTCAAGAGTTTCTCTATTATGTGCCTAGCTTTAATTCTCATTAAATTTGTCCTCTCTGGTGGTCAATTAGCTTCTGAAATCTGTACAGTTATATATGTCACCAATTTTAGCCATTATTTCAAACCTCCTTTCCTAATTCATAAGAGAAATACATGTCATAATTCGTTCAACTTTTTGCCACCATACCTGAAACCAGGATCAACTTTTATCTCCTTTTTAATCCTGGATTCCATGTTATTCTGTGTTGGAATTTTTATATTATGTTAGTTTTCCCCCACCTCTCTCTCCCTCTCTCTCTTTCTAAATTTCTCCTCTACCTTTAGATGTTTGAAAATTGCTTGCTATATTGGAGGCATCATATATTCATCAAATAGTTTAATCTCTTTTACTTTTACTCCCTTAATTTTCATCCTTAGTGTTGTAACCTGATCAAGTTTTTGTCCAATATTTTGTCATTAAAAATAACTTCATCTAGCACCTGATCTAATTTTAAACTATTTAAACTTAAAATACAGTATATATATATATATATATACATAGGCAACACATATTTTAAGTCTATAGCTTGGTGATTTATTGCAAATTGAACAAGCATATGTAACTATTACTTTAATGAAGAAATAAAATATTAACTCTATTCTAAAAACACCTTTTATGCCACTTCACAATTGCTGCTGCTTGTGGTAAATTAATAAGAAATACAGTTTTTTTCTTCTTCCATTAAATGTCTCCTTTCTTTTCATTTGGGAGGTATCTATCATTACCTTGACCAAATGTAATATGGTAGAAATAAAGCTAGTGTCAGCTTCTGGGCCCAGGTTATAAGAGAGTTGTAGCTTGTACTTCCTATCTTTACGAACACTTATTCTTGCAAGCCTGTTACCATGTCAAAAGTTTGAATATCCCAAGGCAAGAATACAATGAGAAATAAAAGCCATGTAAAAAGCCCCTGGAGAATGTGACAAAATGGGAGTGAGGATGGGTCAAGGAAAACTGAGTGAAGGAATCATCTGGAAAGTAGATCTTCTAACCATAGCCAACCCTGCTGAGATCAGAGTTGAATTCAAGTCACTCCTGAACTCTTGACCCAAAAAGTTATGAGAAAAATAAGAAGACCCTTAGTGTTACCCTATTTACTATATAGCAACAGATAACTGGAATAGATAACAGATAACTGAAACACTATTGGTCCTTATTTCTCACTATCCTGAATTCTAGCATCATAGCTTAATCTGGTCTGTTTTTGACCTTTATATAATTGAACTATACAAATATGTTTGTGGGTATGGTTTATTTCACTCAGTTAAGCTATGATATATGTGTGTGTGTGTGTGTGTGTCTGTGTGTGTGTGTGCGTAGGAGCTTTTCTTTTTCATTGTATACAATAAAACATATGAATACACATTGTATGAATATATAAAATGTAGCATGAATTTTCCTGTAGTGAACATTTCAGTTATTCCACATTTTGGATTATGAATAACACTTCAGTAAAAGAGGTGGGAGCATGACCCTTTGGAACTCAGAGAAGGGGACACAGAAAGGCTTTTGTGACTAGGAGCCCCATAGGGTCCAGCTTAGTTTCATAAATTTGTTTACAAATGTCCTTTATTACAACTTATATGGATTTCTGTTGGTTATAAATAACAGTGAAATTGCTAGGTCATAGAAATTTACATTTTCAATTCCAGTAAGCAACAATAAACATTTCTATAGACACTGTACCAATGTATATTCCCACCAGCAGTGTTTAAGAATGCTGGTTACTCAACATCTTTGCCAAAATTGAAGATTGTTAACTTTTTGAAATTGTATCTCTTCCAGTGGGTATCACACTGTAACCAAATTGTTTTCCACTGACAACAAAAGAGAATGTTTACTTTTTTTTTAATTTGAGTATAATTGCTTTACAATGTTATGTTAGCTTCTGCTGTACAGTGAAGTGAATCAGCTATACGTATACATATTTCCCCTCCCTCTTGGACCTAGAATGTTTACCTTTTTATATTTTCATTGGCCACTCAGATATTATCTTTTGCAGAGTGATTGCTACAGCCACCTGTCCTTTTTCTATTTGTTCTCTGTCTTTTACGTAGGAATTCTTTTATAAAGGAATTATTTTTTAAATGTATTAGACATAAGCCTGATGTTGGTAATATGTGTCTCAAATATCTTCTCATTCTATAACTTATCTTTTCACTCTGTTAATGATATTTTTTGACTTAAAATTTTTCTTTAATATTGTAACAGAGGAGGACCCTGTGGGGTCTTCCTGGGCACAAAAGCCTTTCCATGTCCCCATTTCTTATCTGCAGGATAAAGGCTTCAGCCTCCTAGACCTGCCTGAGTACCAAAGAGCAGATTCAAGTAGTTGCTAATCAGGGAAGTTAGGAAATGCAGAAAGAAAGGGGGAACAATCAAAAACCTATAGTGCGGCGATTAAAGCAGGATACTGGTTCTTCCTCAAAGGATACACATAACAATATCTTTGAGTTATTCTGCAGGAACTAAGGCACCCTCCCAGGTGAAGGATGGTAACTTCAGTCTGAGCACAAGATTCCTGGAACACTGTCCTATTACATCACCGCCAACCAATGAGAAGAAAGTCACACATCCTGCAGCCCTCACCCCAAATTTTGCCTATAAAACTTCCCCCCAAAACATGGGGGAGTTTGGGTCTTTTGAGCACAAGCCACCCATTCTCTTTGCTTGGCCTTGCAATAAACTTTCCTCTGCTCCAAACTCCTCCATTTCTGTTTGTTTGGTCTCACTGTGAGTCCAGCACAGGAACTTTTTTTTGGTAACCAGCTGTCAAACATTTTCAATTGTCTCATGTTTAGTATTTTTTTCATCCTCTTTATGTATCTTTCTTAACATGAATATAATTACTATATCTTCACATATTACTGTCCACACATTCTATTTCTTTTTTTGTTTCACATATAAATCTAAAGACCAGCTTAGTGGTTTTGTTTTTGTAGAAAAGCAAAAGGTCAATTTGTTCATGCTTTTCATATGGATATCCAATGCTTTCTTGAACCAGAACTCTTTATTAAAAAGAATGAATCTAACTATTTTCTGCAAGGCTAGCTTGTTTTAAATAATGTAGTTGTACGTACTTGGTTCTGCTTCAGGACTCTATTCTGTTTCATTTACCTATTTGTTTATCCTTGTGTCAATACCAGTTTTCTGAACTACTTTAACTTTAATATATGTCTTAAAATCCAACAGAGTACATTCAACAACTGTGTACTTTTTCAATACTGACTTGATTATATTTGTCTCTCATATTTCCATATTCTTTTTAGAACCAACCTGTATATCTTCAAAAAACACCTGCTGGGATTAGGATTGGGATTACATCTTATTTATATATAAATATGGGGGAGAAATATCAACTTTATAATATTCATGCTACAAATCAACAAAGAGGGTGTACATCGGCATTTAGTTAGGTATTCTTTATTTACTCTCAAAAGCTTTATATCTTACTGTGAAGAAGTATCACCCAGCTTTTATTTGATTTGTTTTTAATCATGTGGTGATTCTAATGTTACTCTAAATGCTATATTTTTACACTTCACTTTTGAATGGTTTATAGTTGCTTCACACAAAGAAAAATTGAATTTGCACAATGGCCTTGCATCCGTAGACTGACTAAATTCCCTTAAATTCTAACAGTTTAATTGTAATCTTACTAAATTTACTGTTTCTAATTAGCAAGTAACAATCTCCAATCACTATTGCTTCTACTGCCCCAGTGGTCTAATGCATTTGCTTTTATCCCTGTGCCATTATTCCAGTTAAAACTACCTACATTTCAACTCATCTGCTGCAATAGCCTCTCCATACATATCCTACATTCTGTCCTATTCCCTCTAGTTATTCTGTAACATAGTAACTAGTATTCTTCTTTCAAATTTAAAATCTGAATATCTCATTCTCATTTAGACATTTTAGTGGTACATATTACTTTTTTTAAGCTTAGCATATTTTCTTTCTGGATTTTTCCCCATACAACCTCTCAGCCTATTATATGTATTATGATGTCTTTGCCTTTCATGTCATGTGAGTAAGGCTGTCATAATATATATAAGATGCCCAGTTATATCTGAATTTGAGTTAAACACAAAATAGTTTTCCTATATTATTTTCATGGGCCATGCTTGTAATTTTTTTTTTTTTTTTTTTTTTTTTTGCAGTACGCGGGCCTCTCACTGTTGTGGCCTCTCCCGTTGCAGAGCACAGGCTCTGGATGCGCAGGCTCAGCAGCCATGGCTCACGGGCCCAGCCACTCCACAGCATATGGGATCTTCCCAGACCGGGGCACGAACCCGTGCCCCCTGCATCAGCAGGCGGACTCTCAACCACTGCACCACCAGGAAAGCCCATGCTTGTAATTTTTATGAAAGTATATTTGCTGTTTACCTAAATTTCACATGAAACTAGGCATATTTTTCCCACTAAATATGGCAATTCTACATACAAGTACTGTAATCTTATGAACCCCAGTAACAAATCACCCACTTTGGAAACAATAATTAGTTCAGGACTGTACCTGTGCCCTAAGATAGGACTTTGACCACTCTGGAGATTTCCCTGGGTCTGTCTATGAAGAAGTATTTAGTTTTTCTCTGTGATTTCTATCTGGTGGATGATATTAGCTTTGACTTACTTGTGGGCATCTTTGTCTTGTGACAGAAAGTAAAACAGAAAAAGGTTGACCAGAGAGATGGAAATAGGGAGAGAACAAGAAAAAGAGAGAGATTACTGATGGCTTCTCTCAGTCCCTGAATCCAGTTGTGGAAATAAAGACCAACAAAATGAGAACAAGCGAAGGCTATTTTTCAGACTAGGGAGAGCAAGGAAATCAGCCAACATCACCTGCATTTTGGTAGAGACTCAAAGGCAGGCAGAGGAGGCAGGCAGAGGAGTGGGAAAACTTTTAGGAGAAAAAGAGGAAGCTTTAGGTTTTCCCTGATTGGAAGATGTTGGCAAGGGGAAGCTGGAACTAAGCTAACTAGAAGCAATGTTTCATTTGTGACTGGTTAGAGGTGCACATTTGCCTTTCTCTGATTGGTCCTAAATTGGAAGCAGGGACAAAAAATAGGGAAGCTGCCAGTTATTCAACAAGTCCTGGCTTTTGGGGCTGATTTTATAGGAGTTACTGTTTTGCTTCCTGGACTGTCAGCAGAGATTGCAATCTGGTTTCCCCTGAAAGGCTGATTTATAGTAGCTGGCTTCCTGTGCTGGTTACTGTAGATAATGGGTTGGTTTCCTGGGTAGGTGGCTGCAGGTTATGGTCAGAGTTTTATTTTTATATATGGCCTCATTATTGTCCATGTGTATATTCAGTCTTTCACAGTCATGTGAAATGAATCATGAGTCATGAATCATAGATTTTCAGCAATGTGAATCAATAAATTGCTCTTTATGCCTAATCTAGTGTGAGGTATGGATCAGTCAGTTGCCTTAAGAAAAATTCTGACAAGCATGAAGACTTTAGATGTTTTCTGCCCATTTTTCTTAAACTAAAAAGACAAATTATTAACCTGGCTTACAATACTCTAAATAATTGGCTTCTGTCTCCCTAGTCTATTGCAGCATCAATCTACTAGTAATTTACAGGCATTAAGTCACCATATTGGCTTTTTTCAATTCCTGTAATGAATGGAGTATTTTCCTTACTTAGGGATTGGTCCTCACATTTCTTCTTCCCGGGTTGTTTTACATGCATCATCATTCCTGCCCCATTCACCACTATTATTTTAAAGTTAATACTTAACGCATTCTTGAGCTCTCAAAACAACTCTTCTTCAGAGAGTTCTTTACTAACATTCAGATCCCTATTATGTACTGTTTTATAAACCTGAACTTGTTTATTAAATACCACACCACAGCTGTAATCAATATATAAACTATTCAAGATATTGTTAAATATCTATCCATTCTGCTGGAGTAAGGGACCTCGACTTTTGGTTAACTGCTCTCCCTTCTAGATAATGTCCCCGAAGATGGTGATCGATATATGTTCACTGAATAAATGAAGATTTTCCATATATTTTTTGAAGTAAATGGATAAAATTATGTCACAAAATGTTTATTTATTGGACCACTGCAAGTATAATTATAATTAAATGTAAATTAAATCAGACTAATAGCTGTAAAACAAATATTTTCTAACATAATAACTTATTAAAATTACGATACAAAAGGTTTTATTAGAAATATGAAAGAACACTTAACACAGAATTGAAGCATTTTCTGACTTTGGTCTGTCTCTAATGAACATACAGTATTACTCTATAATACTATATAAATCATCCAAAGCTATGCCTATTTGTATACTGGTGTAACAAAGATGCATATTCTGTTTTTCATATGTATATATTCAATTTTAAACTGAAACATCTCTTCAGATTATCAACTATGTTGAAATAACTTTCTAAGCCCAGAATGGAGCTAATGCTGCCCAGGGTGCCACATTTTAGCAAACCGAAAATTACATGACTTTCATTTCCCTGTAAATGCTCCGCATGTCCAGAAACACTATATATTCAGTCGGCCAATCCCCAAACATCAAGCCAACTCTGGGCCTTCTCACCCCAAACAATGTTGAATATGTGGTCCAAGTCAATCAGATTTTTCTATTTTTTTCTTCCTTGTTCTTTATTCTTTGCCCTACAGAATTGTCCTGCTCTCTACCCATTTGGAAGTTCTCTGAAAGGAAACTGTCCACTTCATAAAGTGTTAAATAAACTTTGTTTGTACCACCGGAATTGTTTTCTCTCATCATTTTTAACAGTTTTTGGCGACAAGGCTTGGAATGGGATCTGTGTGCTAACCATCTGTAAGACAAGGAGACACACAGGCCAGGCGCCCTCTGCGTTTACTCTTCCTCTCCTCATTACGGAGGGCACTGGGCAAGTCACTCTCAAATTTGAGCTCCACTCCCTTGCATCCAACTCTCCGATTCAAACAAACTTTATTTAAAAATAGATATACAGGGCTTCCCCGGTGGCGCAGCGGTTGGGAGTCCGCCTGCCGATGCAGGGGACGCGGGTTCGTGCCCCGGTCCGGGAAGATCCCACGTGCCGCGGAGCGGCTGGGCCCGTGAGCCGTGGCCGCTGAGCCTGCGCGTCCGGAGCCTGTGCTCCGCAATGGGAGAGGCCACAGCAGTGAGAGGCCCGCGTACCGCAAAAAAAAAAAAAAAAAAAAAAAAAAAAAAATAGATATACATTATATATATTTTCCCCAGAAAGGTTCTGGGGTCCTGGGAAGTTTCTGGTATAGTTGTACTGGGAGTCCACGATGGCAGCTGTTACGAAACTCACAAAGCCTCGAGGTCAACTCACAGCATAAGCCACTTGGGGACTTCGGAAATAAACTAAGACAAGAGATTCAGACTGTTTGATTATCAAAATCAAAATCCTAGTAGGCACAAGTCACACTATTAAAAGCCATAAGAGCATATGTCAATATAAAGAAATCATTTTATGAAAGGAATAACAGATCTATTGCTAATGGGAATCTTGGAAGGCAAAGCCGAAATACTGGTGGCTATGCAAAGAAAGCTGTTAGAGCGCTTGCTACCTAACTCTAAGACTCCCATGCTAGATAAGCCGGTCACAGACGGGGTTAGATTGACGCTAGGTCACCTGCCAACCTCAAGAAAATTTCCATGCAATGAGGTACACTGCAAAACACCACAAAATCTCCTACCTAGGAGCACATTGCTCTTTGGTAATAATTTGGCTCCAAGGCTTTAGCTAAAGAAATGGGATCTTCAAGTTTCAAAGACTGAGCACACCGCCTTCCAGCACACCTGCTTATTTTATGTCTAAGAACTCCAGAAGTTGAAGCATCTACAAAAATGGCAAATCTTAGTGAGATAACCTAGAATTACAATAGCCCTTATGGAGAACATTCCAATTAGACACAACCATTCATGTAAAAAGCACACTTGAAAGCAAGCTTCCCAAATCAAACAAACAGAATGGAATATCTATTTTAACTGGCACGCAGACGCTTCCCAAAGGCTTCAAGACTCCAAAATAGCTTCATTAAAAGATTCATTACAAAAGGCTAATAAAAAATTAAAGACACAAGAGGTACCTAAAACAAAACACTGTTAAGACTGATGTGACTCCAACTACTCTCCTCTCTCCTCCTTTATCTGAATACTCAGTCACTAATCCTCTATAATAATTGCCTTTCCACTCTGAAGAAACCACAAAACCGTCCATCAAGTTAGTGGTTTTACAACTAGAACAACTCCAAAGCCAGTAACCTAAAGCAACACCTTGGGCCTCCCCCACTGCATGCCCCTAGGGGTCCATCATCAAAACACTGGCCCAGAAATTTGTGTCTCATTTGCAATCAACAAGAACATTGGAAAAAAATATTGTCCTAGGAAGTTTTGTCAAATCCTTCCATACCAATTTGATCAGCCGGTATCTATCCTCAAAGGATGACCCCCATTTGGGCCCCTCCCAGGGTTGACAGACTCAAAGAGATTCTCCAATAAACTGTTTCCAGTTGTTCTCTTAAATAACCGAGGAGAAACTAAAAATTAATGGAAAATCTTGCCAAATTCTAGTTGATACCAGAGCTACATGCTTTACTTTAAATCCACTTGCTCAGGACCCTGCAGGTGGGATCCTGGGGAAAACAAGCAGAAGCCAGCAAAGAGTGAGAACTCTTACCCGGGTCGGCTCTCCAAGATCTCTGCATTGCCCGGTTGAGAAAGGAAGGTAAAATTTTACGTTGTCCTTTTCTTTCCAAATCCAGACTCTGAAGATCTTCTCCCTGACAGAAAGAAGGAAACTAAAGATAATGAAACAGAGGGTAGTCAACAGTTAGCCATTAGTAAATAACAGATCATAACATGCCTTCACGGATAAAGCTAGCTTTGTTTCTACAAAAACTTGCATGTCCTCCGAGCAACACGTAGCCTCAACAATAAGATGTGTGGCTGAGTTGTGTTTTTCAGGAACTTGGAGTCAGCTGTGTCCAGTTCCAGCTCGAACTCGTTAAGACTGGTTTGGGACCAATGATCCTCCAACTGGGCAAGTGGGAGTGTCCGATCCATGACCTTTTGAAGTCAGAGGGCCAAAAATTCCACCCTCAGAGTGCGGTAACTCACTGTTTCTGAACCTGTGCCCCACGAAGAAGCATGCAGGTTAGTTGCACCTGGGCATAATGATGATTATCTCACCTTTTTCTCATCTCGAATCACCTTTCTCCATGATCCTCATGCCTCAGCTTTGTTATAAATACCCCTCATCCCTTCACCTTCAGGGAGATTTGTTCTCTACCTTCTCCCTTGGCTGCCTTGTGAATAAAACTTTTCTCTGCTGCAAACCTAGCTGTTTCACTGTTTGACTTGCTGCACATTGTCAGGCAAATGAACTTGTTTCCATAATAATAGTGTGGTAGGATGTTTCGTCACCCCTTGATATCATTCAGGTTGCAACCCAATTTTTTGAGGAATTAAAAACACTTTCCTACAAATTGAGGATGACCTGTACAACTGCCACCTAAAAATTGGCACTTGCCGTCTGCCTCTGTGAGGATTAAATCACAAGCTAATGAAACCTCTGACCTTCAACACACCCTGAAGGGAGTTCAGAGTAGAGATCAGGAATTCAGTACTCTGTGCTTTGAGAAAAACTGGCAGAACAGACCTTCAGACAGATATTTTCAGGAGATTTTATGAGTCCAATTCTTGCATCTTTTTATATCTAGAAAAACACTAGAATCATTAATGGTGATGTCTGCACCTTGTGACTAGCAGAAACCTTCATGAGACTAGCGGCAACTGTTACAGGAAGGGAGACCCCTTCCAGGGCCCAAGATTGGGCTCTTGTCTAACGCTAGGAAATGTATTGTCTGAGGAGACACAGCTTCTGCAAAAAATGTGTTCTTGATTGAATATACCCCTCCTTCACCAAAATCACATATATATACTGTCCTTCCCCTCTACCTCTTAGGAGCAGTTTCTCAGAGCTATCTGAAATGCTGCCTCCTGGGCCATAGTCCTCATTTTGTCCCAGATAAAACTTAACTCTCACATTGTGCTGTTTTTTTTCAGTCGACAAAACTTAACTCATAAACTGAGTCTTTACAAGAACAGAAAAAGCCCAACTATTCTTTTTCCCAATCGCAAAACCTTCCTTATTCACCTCAAAAGGCTTATAGGTATTGTAAAAATTCTGGCCTTAGGAAACAGAAGTACTTATTGGCAGAAGTCGCATTCTTTCTCTGTGCCTTTGAGATGTAAATGTTCTACTTGGTCTTCTCTAGAAACCCTGGTAATTCTTATCAAAAGGAAAAAAAGGGGAGCCGGTGGGGGGAAGGCCATTTGGAAATGAGGAAAACAAACAAAACAGAAATCTTAAAAGTCTTCTCCACAGTTATTAGTAAAAAGTTTAAGACATCTGAGTAGTTAATCTTGACTTATTCTGTCTGCCGGAAGCACAATTTGGATCCAACTATTCTTTCATGTACTAGTGAAAAATGAAAGCAAACGATCTCTGTATCTGTCTATATGTTTAGGTATGCCTATGCATATATGCATTGATGTATAGTACTTTTCTGCCAACAGATAGTATTGCCAAAATTAATTTACAGAAATCTATATTTAATTGGCTTAAAGAAAAATTTTTAAATAAATTAAGTATATTCTCAGAAATACAGAGACTAACCCACATGTTTTTCAAGTTCACATGATCTAGGATAATCTTCAGTAAATCAAAGTTTACTTAAGTTTGTTGGTTTATTTAAAACAGGGATGTCTTTAGAGTTACCAGCACTAAAAATAATGCAGGCATACAACTTTAATTCTACCTAGATTTATAAAAAGTCAAACAAGCTCAAGTTATCTGTTACAGAATCTGTTAGCAATAAAAATAACTTAAGATGATGACTAGCTATTTAATATGTCATGAAATTGTCATGAATAATCTAAACAAAATTGTTAACAACAAGTAAATTAAATATATATAAAAGTTTATAAATGAATTTTCAACAGTAATTATGCTTTCTGTTACGTCTACTTAAAAATAGTTTCCAAAATCATTTTGGTAACTTAAAACCTTAAAGTTACACTGAGATAAATTAAATGATGGATATTCATTGAATATCTAGATCAATTCCAAAAGATGAAATACTAGAACATTAATTACTGAACATCATAGGTTTATCCACTTTTGGCTTCTTTTTAAAGAGATACAAAACTTATTTGGGTTTATTAGTAAACATGTTTTGTTCCACATTTCTCCAAACTGTCACTAAAATTCAATAATTCAAAAGTTTTTACTATTACATTAGCAAGGAAATGGACAGAGAAGGAAAGAAAGAGGAAGGGAAAGAAAAGGAGATCTATAGTTTTCTAAAAAAATTACTTTTAAGTATAATTTACACAGAGCTAGAGTTATTCAATCATGCACGTGGGGGAAGATAATATGGATTGTGCTTATGCAATTTTTTGTCTGTTATTTATTTCTTTGGTATTAGACTTATTGTGCTATTTTATGAAAGAGTTTATAAACATGATAGTTTTCATTAATATAAATGGGGAAACTGGTGCTAAAGTGAGAAAGATATACAACTTTAGTATTTAAGATTTTTCTGTTTTTATACAACAGGGAACATCTATTTATTTGAATTGGAACTTGCACTGAACTTGACTCTTAAGAAGTGATGTCCTGTCAAGAGACAAAACGAAGTTGTTAGTTCTTGAATTTCCTCGGTGTTATTCTTCCCATAGTTAAAGTAGTTCATAAGCTAATTGAAACAGAGACCAAATTAATAGCAACAACTGTAATTTATAGGAAGCCATAGACTTCTCTTGACAAATTCCTTTTGATGAGTAAAAAAAATGTACTTGACATTTTGCCACATAAAAGCTAACTGCTATCCAGTTCCAATTAGAATGACACGTAATTTGAATTGAGTTGCTTAATGTGCTGTTCTAAAGAAGGAAAGGAAAAAAGACATATAACCCGAGGTGGCCATGATTTAGTAGTTCACTGCCACAGTTCACATTGAGAGCAATAAAACCAGAAATTTCCTGCCCGGTGATGACTAGCGATATCATTCAGGGTAAATTATTAATTTCTTTTGATGCCAAAGTTCAAGAAGCACCATGTGTTCCAATGTTGACTAATATTAGCTTTGGGGAAGTTTCCTAGTTAAAGGCTCATGACAGTGAGCCTCAACATTTAGCAATAATAACAGTGAAAACTCTGAGAGGGAAAACCATGTAAAGTAAAAGAAAATGTAAAATAAAATTTCATCATATTTCAGACTGTCATTTTTAAAATGATTCTTACCTTAGCTAATTACAACATATATTGAAAGACAGTAACACAAAATTAATGAGCAAGGGCTATAGGAGACTAGAAAAAGGGGGATCAACAGAGGCTGAAACAAGCAGCATGGAAATAGTAGGGCTCAAACTAGACGTTAAAAGATTTTTTAAAAGGCAAAAATACATAAAGACTTTGAATGAAAATGGCAAATGGAAGAAAATCATAGCAGATGATTTTCAACAATTACAAAAATTTAGCAACAATTATAAAAATTAATTACATAAAGAAAACTTTATAATTTTTATAACTGATCTTTCATCTTCACAAAACAAGAAAATAACATTTTATTAAAGTTGTATCTACTAAAATATATATATATATATATATATTTTTTTTTTTTTTTCGGTACACGGGCCTCTTACTATTGTGGCCTCCCGTTGTGGAGCACAGGCTCCAGACGCGCAGGCTCAGCAGCCATGGCTCACGGGCCCAGCTGCTCCGCAGCATGTGGGATCTTACCGGACCGGAGCACGAACCCGTGTCCCCCGCATTGATAGGCGGACTTTCAACCACTGTGCCACCAGGGAAGCCCTACTAAAAATATATTTATAGATTTATTTTCACTTCCTCTCCTCATGTAAATAGTCCATAAGCAATATTAAATAAGACATCTGGTAGAATAAAAAAGGATGAAGAGAGATTCAGAGAAAAGGGACCACAGACAGAGCCCCTAGAGTTCGACAGGTGCAAAAAGATCAGGCAGCCCTAGGAACCCGCCAGGACACAGGCCCAGCTGCCTGTGGGGCACAGGGTGACACTGGAAGAAAAGAAGCCCCAGCTCCCTAACTTGTTCTGTGACGGGCAGTGGCAGGACTCTTTTCACCCAGCCCTTGGCAAAGAGTATTGACCTTGGATCAGCAAAGAAGCTAGGGAGAATGCCCCAAACAACTTCCTCTGGGAATGACACAGTCACCTTTCTATCCGAGAGCATGTGTGTGAGAAGCTGAACAAGTCCCAGTGGGTAAAGCTGCTACCCAGGACAAGCACAGAGCCAAGCTGGGTTAGCTGAGGTAAGGGCAGCTCCGCCGTCAACAGCAACTGGAGGTAGAACTGGAAAGTGGGCAGAGTGAGCGAGAAGCAGAGTGGTGGGTGGGCAAGCGGGTACATTTCTTTAGTGAGAGGATTCAGACTACTGGCTGCTCAGTCTTTCTCATGCCCTCCTTCCTCCAGCCCATCAACATGTGTGTAATGAAAACCGAAAGGTCAATACTAAAAAAAAGTGGCACCATCCTTAGCTACTCCAGCCCAGAGCAATGGGGCAGATCTGTCACTGCTGTCTGTGCTATGCAACTGTTTATAAAAGTAAAATTTAATTCTATTGTTAATTAGTTCAATTTGTTTTTTTAAAATATATTTCAATTAATTTTATCTGACAGATAATGTAATTAATATGAGAAAAGGATGATCTATTCGATATATATATATATATAGCAAGTATAATTTCTGTGTTTCATGGAAAGTAGAATATTACATCTGAAGAAAAATGCATTTAAATGTTAAAAGATCATATGCTTAGAAGCATTAAAAGTTCAAAGTTTTTCATGTTCTTTTTGGAGTCATCATCCATGAGAAAATGATTATTAAGTTAAACACCTTAATAGGAAACCTCAAATTTAATTCTTTAAAGTAATGAATGAATGTTTATTTTGCAAGAATTTGGAAATATTTTTGTTTGTGCATTTGCATTATTTTAGGAAATGAACTTATACAAAAGACAGTGAACACTCTCAAAGATAGTTTTGATGAATTTATAAGTTAAATAATTTCTGAGAAATGGCATAAATAAATAGTCCATCTCCTAAACCATTGCTGGTAATTTTTGCCTAGATTGACTACATTGCACTATGGACCTGCAAATCACATTTCAGAGAACATAGCACAGAAACAACCATACTCAAACTTTTTTCTGTTACGTATTTTTCCTTTTGTAAGCTTTTGTTCAAAGGAAAACATGGGCTGCAGTTAAATTTAATCATATTCAAGTCAATTCAAATGCATTATATTCTTCTAATAAGGTTGTCATTCTTCTAGGAAATATAGGATGGGGATTTCTAATCAGTTAATTTACTCTCTCCTCTCAAAAAGAAGGTAATATTGTAATATTGCCAAAAATACAAATCATTCTTACATACTGAACATAAGGCAAGGAGAAGAAAAAGCATGAAAAATAAATAATTTTAGTGCCTGATGTATAAACATTCTTCAAGTGCTTGAATCGTTATTCCACTACAGTATCATTTCCAAATGAACATAACACTTTTAAGGACATAATTTATTTTAATTGTGTGCTATCAAATGATAAATGTTCGATCAAAACATCCTGGGTTTGTCTTGTTTATATCTCTTTTAACTGGCAATTCTAACAAAATTTGTTAGTTAAAGCAAATATGCACAGACACACCACTTAAAATATGTCACCCTTTAATTATTTTCTTGATTTTAAAGTAATAGTCAAATTCTGAATTAGCCTAGAATGATGACAAAGATTTATTAAAAGAGAAAACAATATACCATACATGTATTGTGAGGTTAAAGACATACTCAGTATCAATCTTCTGCAGTGCTACTCTTCAAAGCCAACCTGAAACAAATGCCAAGTACTAACATGTACGGAAGGAACATATAAAAGAAGTCCTTTTTGTTTCTTGATGTGTGGCACCTTATGCATGAGCATTTTGCATTAAACATAATTGAAACAGGAGGGCAGGGGGCAGGGCACAACCTTTAAAAGAATGACATAGCCATAGGACACGACATAAATGGTTAGACCCAACTAGGTCCAAGATAGCCGACGAGACTTCCACTAGACAATGAGCCTCAGTATACCCTCACTGTAACACATCAGCATGCTAGATGACACACCCACAGGTGCCATGACAGTTCCAAGGCTGACCATAGAAGGTCAACAAGTGGGCAGTGGCCCAATTCCTGGAAATCGCCACCTCTTCCCCAGAATAGCTGGACTATTCCTCCCACTCATTAGCCTATTAAATTACCCACCCCTATAAAAACTGACAACCCCAAACCCTGGTGCCTCTCTTGCTTTCTGAGATGGCCCACACTCTGTCTGTGGAGTGTGTTTCTCTCTAAATAAATCCACTTCTTACCCATCACTTTGTCTCTCACTGAGTTCTTTCTGTGATGAGACATCAAGATACTGAGCTTCATTAAGTCCTGAGACCAGCTGTGTGATCTCAGTTAAAAGAACATGGGTTCAAGTCCCACCTGAGTTGCACGGTTTCATAATCATGTTAGCTATAAAGACTAACATTGGCGTAGGACAGCTCAGTTCCCAATTTGAGATGTAAATAAATAAATTAAATAAATAAATAAATAAATATCTGTCTCAAGAAGTTACCTAATTACTATCCCTGGGTTAAAGAAGTAATTTTCAAACTACTGTTATTATATCTAACTAATGAGAGAACAGAAGAAAGGAAAGTGGAAGAGAAAGGAAAGAAAGGGGAAATAGAATACATCTTAGAAAAGAGGTTAGCTTGTGAGTTTGTGTGTGTGTTTGTGTGTGTGTGTGTGAGAGAGAGAGAGAGAGAGACAAACAGAAAGAATGAAACTGTTTTGTTTTTGTTTTTGTTTTGCTTTGCTTTCTAACGTTGGGAGTCTTGGTGAAAACATTTTGAAATCCAATGGTTTAAAGTGGCTGAAAAAGTAACTACAGAAATTTCTCAGGGATTGTTCTTCAGGGTTTTTGTTTGCTTATGTAATATTCTTCTCTGGAGATATCTTACTTAAAAGAATGTAAATAAATAAATATATGCTCAGATTGCTGAAGAGGCCAACTTACTGGAAATAGGCAGATAAATTTGGTGACCTCTCAAAGGCTTTTCACCATTTTGTTTCTGTGATTCTAATTCTATATTTACATTCGAAGAATAACTTATATTCACAGAATTAAATACTTAAAATTATGTCCACCTGGGAGAGAAATCAGGAAAATTTGGCTTTTTCTTTTCAGTATGAAATTATAAGAAAGGGCTAGAAAACATGTTAACATTAAGAGGAAAAATTTTACTCACATTTGATAGTGTGTATGGATCCCAATGGTCCCATTTCAGCCAAATGTCACCATGGTAAAAGTACACTGGAAAGACATTTGCAGTGAAGAGCAGAGAGCTTTGTTAGTTGAAATGATTTAAGTCTTCCACAGATGCATAGATCTGTTTTGTCTTTTCTTTAGAACATGGAATAATTTAGTGAAAATTCTTCAATCACCTGAAATGTACGCTTTGACAGTGGGGGATATATGGCTGTAACATGCCTTTCTCCACCCAAGAAAATCTATAAATATATTCTTCTATTGTCCAGTTCAGAAAGATCTATATTTTGAGAATCCTTATCAATATTTTAGCCCATCTCTGGGGAAACCATTAATGTTTTACAGCTCTTAAATATCATTATATTTTATAATTTAAAATATTTTGTGATTTAAAAAAACAAAATAATCCTGCACAAATGTGCTCAAATAGGTAAACAGATGATTTGGAGTGATGCAAATTCTTATGAGCAATTAAGTAATTAAATACTAAAAAACAAGAGAGATACAAAGGAAAGTAGAATACAAAAAATACACAAAGCTAAAAAAAAATTTTGCTAAAAATCATATCCTAGTTAGACTGGTATGGTTGAATCAATAGCAGCAATAAAAACAATCAGATCTCTTCCAAACCAATCAAATAACGCTTAATATATTTAGAAGGAGCCAAGAAGAAGGACTGTTCTGCATAACCATGGTTTTGTGACAGAGCTTTCTCTACTAACAGCTAGCTCTAAACACTTAAGCAGTGAAATTTTTTTTTTTTTTTCGATACAAGGGCCTCTCACTGCTGTGGCCTCTCCTGCCGCGGGGCACAGGCTCCGGACGTGCAGGCTCAGCGGCCATGGGTCACGGGCCCAGCCGCTCCGCAGCATGTGGGATCTTCCCAGACCGGGGCATGAACCCGAGTCCCCTGCATCGCAGGCGGACTCTCAACCACTGCGCCACCAGGGAAGCCTAAGAAGTGAAGTGTTTAAGAATGCTACTTTACAGTCTAATAGACTGTTCAAATTCTGGCCTATATAAAATGAGGGTATAAATATATTAATTGTTGCTTACATGAGAGTTAAGTAATGTGCCTTAAAATGTCTATAGCGAAGTTATTGACATAAAGTAACAACTTGTCTGAGGCTCAAATATACTCCTGAAATTATTTCTATTGCTGATATTCCTACTCCTCACTATTTAATCCCTCATGGATTCAAGACATTGCATAACATTCCATGGGTTACTAGTGGTGCTCCTTTTCTTTGATAAAACACTCCCAAGACACGATACTATTACTAGAATGAACTAGATAACAATTAGAAAATTGTCCATTTCCTGTTTATTTCCATGTGCCACATAAATTTAAAATATTTAGGAATTTCTACATGAAAATTGAATTAAAAGCATTCATCAAAGAAACTGAAGAGTGAAATTTGTTTTCATAAGGCTTATCCCAAGATTACAATTTTTGATAAAAGTTACCCCCATAGATGCAATTTGGGGAGTTTAGAAATATATGATTGATCTTTATGTGCAATATGGGAAATATATTTTAAAAAATGACTGGAAACCTAGAGAGATAAACGCAAATATTTTTTTCCTTGAAAATTACAGAAAGTTTCTCTTTTCTAGTCTGTGAAGATATTTAAACTCTATTTTATTTTTTCAATTTTTTTTGCCTCCCAACATGTGGCTTCACAGTATGCTTGTTAGAGTAGAAAGATGTCTTTGATAAATATTTTTAGGGGTGTGAGAGGAGAGTCTTTAATTAAGAACCAAATACAAACAGCCTGCCTGTCAATATTTAAGGCGTACCATACAGAAGAGCACATAATTAGGTCCCTAGAGAACAGGAAGCATGATGCCATTCTTTTCCAGGACATTATACTCTAATTTTTTCTGTCCACTTTCAATATTTTTATTACTTTGCACTGTAGAGCACTGAACTTTTAACATTTTCACATCTGTTTAAACCTTTGCCTTTTGCCTTTTCCTTCTTCATTCCAAGTGTCCCCCTTGAACAAATTTATAATCCTCTCCAGTTAGTAAATTAAGAACTCTTATCTAGTTTTCTGGATTAAAGGGAAAGCTGATGAGCCTCAGCATAAAATAGTCATACATTTTTCCTTACAATTCTTGGTCACATTGAATATGGTTCAACAGTACAAATCTTTGTTAAAGTAAGGTGAACATCATATGCCCAAAATGAAGCAATTCTCCTTTAAAGCAGTTTATATTAGGAATTCAAAAAGCTGAGGCATACAGGATGAAATTATTAGTTAATTGGTGTATTTTAAAACCAGTGAGTTTTTTACAATTGTAAGGGTGGGTTTCCCTGGTGGCACAGTGGTTAAGAATCTGTCTGCCAATGCAGGAGACACGGGTTCGATTCCTGGTCCGGGAAGATCCCACATGCTGCAGAGCAACTAAGCCCGTGAGCCACAACTACTGAGCCTGTGCTCTACAGCCTGCAAGCCACAACTACTGAGCACACATACCACAACTACTGAAGGCCGCACGCTTAGAGCCTGTGCTCCACAACAAGTGAAGCCATCGCGATGAGAAGCCCGCGTACCGCAACAAGGAGTAGCCCTGCTCGCTGCAACTAGAGAAACCCTGCGTGCAGCAACAATGACCCAACACAGCCAGAAATAAATTAATTTAAAAAAAAAGATTTATAATAAAATTGTAAGGGTGTCGTTGCCAAAATAATGCTTGAAAATATTATTGTTTCAGGGAACAACACTATAAATGCTGATGACCGAGGCCTGCAACTCCTTGAACCATTACTCTTAAGACAGCTGTTGCTAGTTCAGCAAAGCATTCAAAGTATGTTTCTATTAGTCCAATTCCACATTTGCTTCCATCATATAATTGTGGATACTGGATACGATAACTCTTCTGTGATTAAACACATTTCTGTGATGAGAACATAAAATCAAAAGCCATCAAGGGTCTAATACATACATGAAGAATAAGCCACTTTGTGCTCATCTTCCACATCTGTGTTACTTTCCATTATCCCCCAAATGTCTAGTGTATTTACTATGACAGCCATTGTCGTGAGATGGAAAATAAAATTGATCCAGAAAACTTCTATTTGTGAAATACATGGTAGAAATTTGCTTCCCATTTTTTTAGTTGAGAAATCCAATGAGCTTTCTTCTGTTCTAATCTTTTTGAACTCTGTATAGTATTCCTTCCAGAAATAATTCTACTTCCAGCAAATAATTTTCCTCTTTCCCTTTCTCTCTTTTTCCCTCTCAGTATCTCTGTTATTTGGCTAATGAACCTCTCAGACCCTACCTGCCTGTTTTCTTCTTTCAACCTAATTATTTGAGCTCTGTGTATGGTTGAGTCCTATGACTATTTTATTACTATATCTTATGTCAACATCTCACTTTCCCACACAGTTGACTTTTACCTCAGTGCATCTCACTTCCTAACTTCCATCATCATCCTTAGAATATCTCCTAAATTTTATCTCCATAAGGAGATAAAATACTTTCTTTTAAAGGTTATGCCCTGCCCCCTGCCCTCCTCTTTGAAACCACTGACTGGAAGTAATGCAGCTTAGAAGATGTGAATAACCCATTCTTCCACTATTACCTCCATACACATATGCTACTTGATGCAAGTTCAACTTTTCCTCCCTTAGCTCTTTCTAGAGGAATTGCTCAGTGCTGTCATCCTGATAAATGCTGGTTATTGCCGGTCATTTATAGATTTAAGAATGGGATTTACAAAGAGTGCTTCACTGCAGCCAAGCACTCTTATTGTCATAAAATTAAGTAATGGTTTTGAAACAGGAGGGCAAGGGGCAGGGCACAACCTTTAAAAGAATGACATAGCCATAGGACATGACATAAATGGTTAGAACCTACTAAGTCCAAGATGTCAGATGAGACTTCCACTAGACATTGAGCCTCAGTATACCCTCACTGTAACACATCAGCACGCTAGATGACACACTCACAGGTGCCATGACAGTTCCAATGCTGACCATAAAATGTCAACAAATTGGCAGTGGCCCAATTCTTGGAAATCCCCACCTATTCCCCAAAATAGCTAGAATACTCCTCCCACTCATTAGCCTATGAAATTAACCACCCCTATAAAAACTGACAACCCCAAACCCTGGTGCCTCTCTTGCCTTCTGAGATGGCCCACACTCTGTCTGTGGAGTGTTTCTCTCTAAATAAATCCACTTCTTACCCATCACTTTGTCTCTCACTGAGTTCTTTCTATGATGAGACATCAAGCACCTGAGCTTAAGTCCTGAGACCAGCTGTGTGAACTCAGTTAAAAAAACGTGGGTTCAAGTCCCAATCTGAGTTGCATGGTTTTATCTTGACATAGGCACTGTTGTTGAAGTATATCAGCACTTTCTTCCCTTGATATTTTTGCTTCTAGTTCTTCCACAGCCATATCATTTCTTGGTCACCAAAAAGCACCTTTTTCTCTATACTACTCTGTAATAAGTAGTGTTTTCAACAAATTGGGCATTTACTGCTATTTGTCAACTGGTATTTTGTTTGCTTCCTCATATTGTGGCTACTGGAATTTTAGTAAGACTTGCCCCCATATCTCAGACCATTTATGAAAGTTGATGGCTTTTAACTCCTTTATTTCCCCATAGATTTCCTTTTTTGGGAGTTAAAATGTTCAGCCTAGATTCCTGTATAAATGAGACCATGTTTTAGTCTTGGGATATTTAATGGATATTCATTTTTTCATTTATTTTTGTATGTATTTAGTGAGAGCTAACCAAGTATAAAGCCTTGGTCTAATTACTCCATCTCTTGCCAATAACTTCAATGAGAGTGGAAATCAGGTTGAGGTCTACTTGCTGCACAGAGTTGAACCTAAAAATAGCCTTTGTGATTACTGAGATTATAGTCTAGTGGAGGAAACTAATACTAATCAAAGACAAATGTAAACAAGTTCTATGTCAGAGAAACTCATAATGCAATGAAACTTATTTTAGGGGAAACTGACCCAGGAAAGACTTGCCTGAAAAGCTGAGGTTGCATATCAGATAGTGTGTATGTGTGTGTTCTAAGCTAGATGAAGAGAAAGATAACTGTCCTGGCAATCTAGAGACTGTATTGGAGAGGGGAAAACTAATGGTGAGGTGAATAATATAGGGCATTATTTGAGATGTCTAAATGAGAATTGACAATAGCTTGGAACTGGGGAAGGGTAGTTTTGGTGATGTCTAGGAATGGTTGGGTTAGAAAGGTCATCTTGGAGTTCAGGTGGCAGGGGTTGTGTAGGTGGCAGGGATACCGGTGAAGAAGCACTTCTCACTATGCTAACTCAGTTCTTTAGAAGCTAATATATCATTGTCTTTTCCCTTAACTAAGTATTCTCCCTTACTCATCTTTGTATCAATCAAATAATTAAAGATTTGTGTTCTACTGTGACATATTTACTTCTTTGTCTGTTAATTTTTCTTTAAGCCTAGTGTGTCTTACTCTTGGTAATTACTCAGTGTTCACTGAAGTGAATTTAATGTTACTGTAGTTTTCACCAAAAAGCTATTAAACATTACTATTGGCCAAAAAGAAAAAAGCAGTTGGAAAGAATAATGAAAATAATCATCCTTGCACCTAGAATTCCATGGGTTGCAGCACAAATATAGATGAAGGGTATGTCAAGGCTAATACTTTGATGACAAAGAGCTTGCCAACTTTAAACATTGTTCAACATATGATACTGATACCAAGCAGAAACCGTGGGGCTCCTGGGCACAAAACTCTTTCTGTGTCCCCCACTTCTTGATACAGGAAATAGGCTTCATTCAGCCTCCATGAAGTTCCCTGAGTTCCAAGGGTCAGGATCAAACAGATATTAATTAGGGAATGTGGAGATAAGGGAGGAAAGGTCAAAAGAAACAATAGTGCAGCCTTGGGGCAGGGCCCTGGTTTCCCCTCAAGGGATATATATAACTATATCTTTGAGCTGTTTTTCAGATACTAAAACCCCCACCAGGTGGGAGAATTTAATAGTATGCTGCCCAGAAGCACTAGACCCCAGACCAGTTGGAACCAGAAGGTTTATGATGCTGACTCCCACTTACCTCACAAACAGCCCTCAGAAGAATGTCCATGAGCTGATCACGCCCCTTTTGAACCATTGCTATAAAACTCACTACCCTCTCCAGGTCGTGACGCACAGTTTTGAGGGCATTAGCCTGCCGTGGCCCCCCTCTGCCTAACAAAGCAATTCTTTTCTACTTCACCCAAAACTCTGTCTCTGAGGTTTAATCTGGTGTCAGGGTATAGAGGCTGGATTTGGCTTCAATACTATTATTTCCCATGGATCTACATGAAGTCATTAAAATCTAGGAAAAAATTATTATTATCTATGTTGTGCCATGCCAGAAGAAATGATAAATTTAATATTTATATAAATAATTTATATAATATTTATATAAATAAAAATTTGTATAAATAAAATACAAATTTGGCCCTTACATTTGAATAGTCTCCTTCAAATTTCACATTTTAACGATAGTTTAAATGTAATTAAAGACAAATGTAAACAAGTTCTATGTCAGAGAAACTCATAATGCAATGAAACTTATTTTAGGGGAAACTGACCCAGGAAAGACTTGCCTGAAAAGCTGAGGTTGCATATCAGATAGTGTGTATGTGTGTGTTCTAAGCTAGATGAAGAGAAAGATAACTGTCCTGGCAATCTAGAGACTGTATTGGAGAGGGGAAAACTAATGGTGAGGTGAATAATATAGGGCATTATTTGAGATGTCTAAATGAGAATTGACAATAGCTTGGAACTGGGGAAGGGTAGTTTTGGTGATGTCTAGGAATGGTTGGGTTAGAAAGGTCATCTTGGAGTTCAGGTGGCAGGGGTTGTGTAGGTGGCAGGGATACCGGTGAAGAAGCACTTCTCACTATGCTAACTCAGTTCTTTAGAAGCTAATATATCATTGTCTTTTCCCTTAACTAAGTATTCTCCCTTACTCATCTTTGTATCAATCAAATAATTAAAGATTTGTGTTCTACTGTGACATATTTACTTCTTTGTCTGTTAATTTTTCTTTAAGCCTAGTGTGTCTTACTCTTGGTAATTACTCAGTGTTCACTGAAGTGAATTTAATGTTACTGTAGTTTTCACCAAAAAGCTATTAAACATTACTATTGGCCAAAAAGAAAAAAGCAGTTGGAAAGAATAATGAAAATAATCATCCTTGCACCTAGAATTCCATGGGTTGCAGCACAAATATAGATGAAGGGTATGTCAAGGCTAATACTTTGATGACAAAGAGCTTGCCAACTTTAAACATTGTTCAACATATGATACTGATACCAAGCAGAAACCGTGGGGCTCCTGGGCACAAAACTCTTTCTGTGTCCCCCACTTCTTGATACAGGAAATAGGCTTCATTCAGCCTCCATGAAGTTCCCTGAGTTCCAAGGGTCAGGATCAAACAGATATTAATTAGGGAATGTGGAGATAAGGGAGGAAAGGTCAAAAGAAACAATAGTGCAGCCTTGGGGCAGGGCCCTGGTTTCCCCTCAAGGGATATATATAACTATATCTTTGAGCTGTTTTTCAGATACTAAAACCCCCACCAGGTGGGAGAATTTAATAGTATGCTGCCCAGAAGCACTAGACCCCAGACCAGTTGGAACCAGAAGGTTTATGATGCTGACTCCCACTTACCTCACAAACAGCCCTCAGAAGAATGTCCATGAGCTGATCACGCCCCTTTTGAACCATTGCTATAAAACTCACTACCCTCTCCAGGTCGTGACGCACAGTTTTGAGGGCATTAGCCTGCCGTGGCCCCCCTCTGCCTAACAAAGCAATTCTTTTCTACTTCACCCAAAACTCTGTCTCTGAGGTTTAATCTGGTGTCAGGGTATAGAGGCTGGATTTGGCTTCAATACTATTATTTCCCATGGATCTACATGAAGTCATTAAAATCTAGGAAAAAATTATTATTATCTATGTTGTGCCATGCCAGAAGAAATGATAAATTTAATATTTATATAAATAATTTATATAATATTTATATAAATAAAAATTTGTATAAATAAAATACAAATTTGGCCCTTACATTTGAATAGTCTCCTTCAAATTTCACATTTTAACGATAGTTTAAATGTAATGCTGCTTGAATCTGAAAGAGCAAATGACATAATAACTGGCATACCCTACTCCAGGACAGTAATGTGGATCACAATATTCTAGGAATTTTCATAATTCACGTAGAAAACCCATACTATTCACTGCTGAGTTAAGGAACAGGAGGAATGATAGTAATACAATGACTATTAGCAGAATCAAATGACTTTGAATGTGTAATTGAATGTATCTGAATTTGTAGTAACCACATTTGTATCACAATTTAAGCCTTACGAAGTGTTCAGAAGTCAACATTAGACATGTGTTTTAGTTATTTCTAAAACAATTTTAAAACATATTTTATTTTACTGATAGTAATATGGACTATTTCCCAAATATTTGTCAATTGTATTAAGTAGGTTATAAGTAACGGACATAGCGGCCAAAGTTTTCAAGCTATATCAAAATTCTGATCTTTAAAATACACTAATATTAAATCCAGTATCTAATTTTGGTATTAATCGCCATATTTGAAATTCTATTTTCTTGTAATCCAATTCTTAATGATTTAAACATAAATAATTTCACTCCTATTTTCTATTTGTCTCATATACCTTTAACATAAAGGACAGCATTTTACTCTTCAAGGCTATTTGCTTACACCATTTATTATCTAGCTCTGTCTTCCAATGTGTCACTCTTAATTTTCTCTGTCATGTTTGCTGTCTTCACTTCTCAGTTTATTGTATTCTTCTAATCCTGACTTAATAGACACTTGACAAAAATGATTAATTTTCTCTTCACTTACCCAGTAGACACATTAATTTCTTATTTATCAATATTCAACTTAAAATTTTAAACCTACTTTTTTCTTTCTTTTCTAAGAGAATGATAAAAGTCATTTTAACACTTCAGTATTCTCCTCTCTAAAAATGCAGAAAATAACAACTTTAAGTATTGTTATGAGGCTTAGAGGTAATTTATAATAATATACTTAGCAAAATGCCTGGCTAAGAGAAAGTGCTCAGTAAATACTTGTTTTTTTGTATTTGTTTGTTTTCTTAAGCTCTTCTACTTTGGAAATCACTCACAGTTTTATTGCCATTTTGAAGCAAATTTAATAATATATGTGTATAATAAAAGATTCCACTTTAACAGCTGTCTTCATTTTAAGCACAACTAATTGTAGAAGATCATGAATAATATTGCTAGTCAGAAAGCAGTATGTTAATGCTGTTATATGTATGCCATAGTGCCAGAATGATATTTATGCATTCAGTGTTGGGAAGACAGCTGTGAAGATTGCTGAAAGAATCCTCTTGAAGTTAGTGTTTCCTTTTAATTATGCCCAAGGCCTAACTATCTTTAAAATATACTTTTTAAGAAAGCATTTGTTATTTTGAATGCAAAAGCCAAGGTACCTTATGCTTTTTACTTTTTTTTTTTTAAGAAATCATTATATGTTTTGTCATATCTTTCTTAAAAAAACTGGGATATTTGGTTGGATAAACTACCAGAAGCTTTAAAATAATGAGTTTCAAAAATAGAAAGAACACTGTTATTATAAACAATAGTAATTGTGATTCAATTTCAAAATTCATCTCACTTGATTGGGATAATGTATTTTCTTTCTTAGCCCCTTCGGTGCAAAATAACTTTTCATTCTTAAAACATTTAATTTGATTTTCAAAATACAGTGACAAACTCCTCCTTTGGTCTTCAAATTCTAGGAATCATCCAAACTAAAAACAAAAAACTGCATTCTTAAAACTTATAAATGAAATTACTGGAACAATATTGCTTGAAATATAAGCTAATCATTTTGATTTACCTTTCAGAAGAGGTACATGTTTCATCATGATAGTTTGATATACCTTGACATATATATATTGAAATAATGATTAAAATCAGTTTGCTTACTAGAATTAACATATATTTTAAGCTTTTGAATTATATAAAAATATGAATAACTTTATCTCTTGAAAGTTGTCTAGACTGACTTTTTATTTCAGTTTTTAGCATTTTTAAAGACATTGAAATACAGAGTTCATTGTAATTATTCATTCTGAGGTTATATATTTGAAGAAAGGGAGAAGAAAAATCTAAAGAGTCTTAACACATCAATGACATGATTCTTTACTTGATACAAGTTTAGTATTTAATTTTTTTAGTGTGGTTGTAAGTTTTCTTAAACATTCCATTTCTATTTGCATATCCAATCCCTCAAACTGAATTATATGATCCTTTACTTTTACTAAAATAAATCACTATGATTTCTAATCATAATGATCAGATGTTGACATGGTTAGTTATTCAATAACTACTGTTTTCTCACTGACTGATTCTATAAGCACCATTTTTTATTTTCACTTTTTTGTTTATTTTACCTTGTAAATTCATCATCATTGAGATATAATTTACATAACACAAAATGCACTCATTTTAATTGTAGAGTTCCATGTGTTTTGACAAATGCACTTGATAAACATTTAATCATCAGAACAATGAAGATACAGAATATTTTAATCACCACAAAGTTATTTTTTGCAATTTCTCACAGCTTCAGTCCCAGGCAACCACAGATCTGTTCTCTGTCACTGTAGAATAATTTCGACTATTCTAAAACTTCATATAAATTGAATAAAGCAGTATGTGCTATTTTATATTAGGATTCTTTGATTCAGCATAATGTCGAGATTCATCCATATTATTGAATGTATCTATAGTTTGGTTTTTTTTTGCTTATACTACATCACATTATAAATATATGAAAATGTGTTTCTTCATTAATTGATGGACATTTGATTTTACTTTTCCCAGTTTGGGGTTACTGTTAATTATAAACATCTAATTCAAGATGTAGAGTGTCTATTTTGGTATTTTCTTTTGTCCTGAGTTTAAGGATTCTCAATACATTCTGGATACACGTACTTTTAAGAGCACTTTTTGAAGAACAGATTTTTAATTTTGAGAAAATACATGTAATATTTTGAATAATTTACCACACAGAGAATGAGAAAATATTGATAATACATATATCTGAAAAAGATGCTTGATTCCAGAATATATAAAGAATCCTTACAACTCAATTATAAAGAGCCAATAAACCAAATACCTAACGTGCATTTATTTTATCTTTTGTGTATGTGTGTGTGTGAGCACGTGCATGTGCATGCATGTGTGTGTGTGACCTGTCATGGATGTTTGCCTATATCAAGGAACCTAAAATTTTCTCCTATGTAGTATTCTAGAAGGTAAAGAATTTTAGCCTTTACATTTAGAGCTATGAACAATTTCAAATTAATTTTTGTATATTACATGAGATAACAACTGACACATTTTTTCCATATGGATATTAATTTGATTTGGTGATTTTGTTCAAAACACTTACATTGGCATGTCTGTGAATTATCAGTTGACCATATATTGTGGGTCTATTTCTGGATCCTTTATCTACTCCCATTGATTTATATCTATGCCTATGTCAAAAACACACTGTCTTGAGTACTGGAACTTCATTGCAAGTCTTTAAATTCAGTAATGTAATTGTTCCTTTTTTTTCTAAAATTTTTCCTACACTAGTTGTTTCTATTAAGATTTTACATATAAATTTTAGAATCAGTTTGTCAGTCTCCACAAAAAAATTCTGATTTGGGGTGGATAGTATTGACACCTTAAAAATATTTTATCTTGGAGAATGACTGCTGGAATGCTGACATGAAAGGCTGCATGGAATCTCTCCCCAGAGAAAAAACCATAAAAACATGTGAATATAATAAAAACAAATTAAAGTCTCTGAAAATTGTCCTATGGTCATACGGCAAATGAAGAAATACTTATTCAGGAAAATACACTAAATCTGGATGAGCTCAGCCACTGTCTATATCCTTTGAGCCAAGATCTGTTCCCTTCCTCCACAGCTCAGCATGACAAACCTCTGCTCTGGGTTAATGCAGGCAAGAACAAAGGCCTCACGCTCTCAGTCTAGGGCTACACTATCTCCCTGAGAGAGACAGGCACTAACATTTCTCATCTCCCTCTAGCTTTGAATTTCAGAACCTCTATTCCAGGCAAGACTAGCCAAGAGTTCTATGGCTCACTTCCTCCACCCAGCCTCCACTTTTCAAGTGGAAGCTCTACCCCAGACACTGTAGGCCAATAATAAAGGAGTGACAGTTGCCCTATCACCATCTCAGTTGTAATGTGGAAGTCTCATGCCAGTATGGAAAAGTCAAAAAGATCAGAGGCTACTGTTACCTTCCAGTCCTCTTCTAATAAAGCAGGAGCATTAATCTAAGAGAAATGAACCAACTGTTCTCATTCTCTACTTGCAATGAGAAGTTTTGCCCAGGGAGAGACACACGTATAAGAACCAGAAGGAGACATCTAAGAAGAGCCCTCCTGGGGTCAGAAAAAGAATAGACCTAAAGTTTACCCCTGCAAAGAGGCCTGAATTTAATTGGACCAGAATGTGCAGCTATTTATGACTCAGGGCACTGTTGAAAACAATAGAGCAATCAGCTAGAAATTAGTTAAGGCTGGGAGTAACAGCAACAACAGAGCAGACGTCCCAACAGAGAGACTGAGAAACAGTCAAAAAGAATTGTGCTAAAACCACTGTCATCCCAGGACAACTGTGTGCATGCCCAAGGCTCTACCCTCTAAGGAAAGACATCAAGGCTGGATATTCTGGAGGATTCACTGGAATAGTCCAGCCTAGAATCTGAAAAACAAAACAAAAACAGAAACACCACACACACACACACAAATAATCAGCAACAACAATAGTCCAGAGTTGTTACAAAATAGTATCTAGAAAGGCTGATTATCAACAAAATTTTATGACAAATGAAGCAAAAGTGGAAAATGTGAGAAAAAAAGCAGGCAATAATAACTGCCACTGAGAGTGGCATGTCAAACTTAGCAGATGAATAAATACCTCAAATATATAATTAAGTTTAAAAAAATAAAATGAGCCATATTTAAAGAAGTAAAATGACAATGTATAATCAAATAAAGCATACTAATAAAGACATAGAAATTATAAAAAGAAATCATCCTGAACCTCTGGAATGGAAAAATACAAAAAATTAAAAAATAAAAAGTATATTAAAGATGCCAAACAGTAGAACTGAGCTTGCGGCGAGCCGCTTCTGACCAGCAGAATGACGAATCACCACACGCTAGATTCTTCTCGCATCACACTTTATTGGAGTACAGCTTGGTTTCAGGCGGATGGAAGGAAGACCCCGTACGCTCGAGCCTGTCTGCTTATATAAGGGCTTAAGGACTCGTGTAAGTCCCCGATTCGTCCGTATGGTTATCGCATTTCGCATAGCCGGACTTTGGATAGGCCACTGCTTCAAAACCTGATTAGCATATTAGGTGCATACGCCCTAGCGGCATGCTTAGCGCATGCGCAATGGCTATCCAGCCGCGCCCTACATGAGCTAGCAGAAGAATCAGCAAACTTGAAAACAGATCAGTAGAAATTATGAACCTAAGAACAAAGAGAAAAAAAAATCAAGAAAAATGAACAGAGCCTTACAGAAATGTGAGACTTCATTAAGAACACTAACATAAGTGTAATTAGAGCTCCAGGAAGAAAGAAGAAAGTGAAAGGAACTAAAAAATATTCAAAAACTAATGGCTAAAAACTTTGTAAATCCGATGAAAAATATTAATTTAACACCCAGGTCAATGATTCCCCTAGTAAGGCAAAGAGATCCATATCCAGATGTATCACAGAAAAATATATATATATATATTGAAAGAGAAAGGTAAAGAGAAAATCCTATAAAGTAAAAATATGACCGATCACATACTAGGGAACCCAATAAAATTAACAATTGACTTTCATTAGAAAGAATGGAGCCTAGAAGGTTGTGAGTTGACACATACAAAGTGTCAAAAACAGTCAACCAAAAATCTTATATCCAGAAAATCTATATTTCAAAAATAAAGGCAAAATAAAGACATCATCAGAATTTGTTGCCAGCTGTTCTGACTTAGAAAAAATACTAAATAACATTCTTCAGGATAAAGTAATATAAGATTTTAAACCAGTTCCATATGAAAGAAAAAAAAAAGCAGCAAAGCACTGGTAAAGGCAATTATGTAATTATAAGACAGTATAAATGTGTATTTCTTTCTTAGAGTGTTAAAAAGCAATTGTATAAAACAATATGTAAATAATTATATTGTTGGGCCTCTAACATATACATGCTGTCTACTGTTGTCAGTTGCTGTTGTCAAACAATAACAAAGCACAAAGAAGGTGGATTTGAACAAAGATGTTGGAGTATGGCAATGACAACAGATGGTGACTCAACCACACAGGAAGCAATTAAGAAAAACAGGGAGAGTAAATAAGAAAGTCAGTACAACAAATTTTCTTTTCTAATTTGAGCAGCTTTAATGGCATAAAATTATATAAAGTAATAATTATAACAATATGATTTTTTTGCTTGCAACAAATTTAGAAGTAACATTCATAATAATATTACTATAATAAAAGGGGGTAGAAGCAATGGAGCTATATAGGAATAACATTTCTATGTTTTACTGGATATACGTATGTATAAATATATATATATATATATATATATATATATGCATATATGTCTGAAATAGAATCTGATAAATTAGGAAGTATATTTTAAGCCAAAGATCAACCACCAAGAAAAAGATTCAAACAAATATAGTGAAAATATAATTCAAGGAATTAAAATGTTACACTGGTAATTATTCTTTTAAGGAAAAAAATAAAAAAGTAAAGGAAGAATAGAGGAATAAAAAAGACATGACATGTAAAAACCAAAAATTAAAATGGCAGAAGTAAATCCATCACAATCAATATTAACAGTGAATCAATAACATTTTGAATTCCCACCAACAGAATATAGGGGTTCCAATTTCTCCACATCCTTGTCAATGCTTAAATAATAATAATATAATAGCCATTCTAACAGGTGTAATATGATATCTCATTGTTTTTGATTAGTAATTAGTGATGTTGAACACCTTTTCACATACCTTTGGGTCATTTGTATGTCTTCTTGGGAGAAATGTCTATTCAGATGCTTTGCCTACTTTTAATTGGCTCTTCTGTCATTATATTGAGTTGTAGGAGTTCCTTATATACATTGGCTACTAACCCCCTATCAGATACATGGTTTCTCCCATTTTGTCAGATGCCTTTTCACTCTGAGGATTGTTTCCTTTGCTGTGAACAATCTTTTTTTTTTTTAAACATAGTCCCACTTTTCAAATTTGTTGTTTTTAATCTGTGTTTTTGGTGTTACATACAAAAAATCATTGCTATGATCAATGTTATGAAGTTTCACCCCATTGTTTCTTCTAGGATATGTAGTTTCAACTCTTATGTTTAAGTATTTAATGAATTTTGAGTTGATTTTTGTGTATGATGCAAGATAAGAGTCTACTTTCATTCTTTGTATGTGGATGTCCAGTTTTCCTGACACTGTTTGTTGAAGACACTATCCTTTCCTCATTGTGTATCCTTGGAACCCCTGTTGAAGATCAGTTGAGTGTATATGCGTGGGTTTATTTGGGGGCTATTATGTTTTATTGGTCTATATGTCTGTCTTTATGCCAGTACTGTTTCAATTACTGTAGTTTTGTAATATATTTTGAGACCAGGGAGTGTGATGCCTCCAGCTTGTTCTTTTTTCTTTAGATTGTTTCAGCTATCCAGGGTCCTTTCTGGTCCCCTATGAATTTTAGGATTGTTTTTCTCTATTTCTGTAAAAAAATGTCATTGTGATTTTGATAGGGATTGCATCGAACTGTACTGCTTTGCATAGTATGGACATTTTAGCAATACTAAGTCTTTCAGTACATAAACATGAGATAGCTTTCCATGTATTTGTGTTTTCTTTCATCAGTGTTTTGTAGTTTTCATTGTACAAGTCTTTCACCTTCTTGGGTAAATTTATTTCTAAATATTTTATTCTTTTTTGAGTCTATTGTTAATGGGATTATCTCTTAATTTCCAGTGTCAGTATATACAAACAGAACTGATTTTTGTATGTTGACTTTGTATTCTTCAACTTTATTGTATCTGTTTATTATTTCTAGTAATTAAATAAAAGGGATACAAAAAAGAAAGAAGAGAAACTAGTTCTGTTTGCAGATGACATGATTCTTATATGTAGAAAACTCTACAGACACTATAGAATAGCCTTAATATTAAGGCTAATTAATATCACTGTTTCAATGTGAGTTTTCTCAGGTCTCTACTGAACTTTTCAGGTATTAACAAAATCTCTCCATTCTGACTGATCAGAACTTAATTTGTCCTGCCCTGTGTGGCATCTGGGAATTGATTCTTCAGCTTACAACTCCCTGGCAGTTGTTTTTCTATTGTAGATTTTTTTACTGCCTTTCAAGAATCTCACCTTGCATATATGCAGTTTAATATTCAGCCAAAGACTCAAGTGATCCTCTCTTTCTCTAAGTAGCTCTCTCCCTTCCAGTACTCTGCCTGCATATTCCAGCCACCTTAGCTTCTTTGAATTCTGACTTTTGTTATCTACTGAGCAAAACTTCTCAGTTCCGCTCAGTTCTCCGTTTGTGTACTGCAATTTGGAGAGGTCTTCCAGCAAGAAAGAGGGTGATTGTAGAATATATCTTGTTTGATTACTCCCTTCATTGATCTCAGAACATAAATGGCCTTTTACCAATGTGTGAAAAGAGTTATTTCATCAATTTTGTCCAGTTTTTGCTATTGTTGTTGTTGTATATGATAGTGAGACAGAGTGTAGTCTTGATAACTCTATAATGGCTAGAAGCAAAAGAATTTTTCATACCCAAATTTTGTTGCCCAAGGGTGTTTTTATATCTTTGCCCAAACATAAATTCTCATCATGTTTATATAGAAAAAGGACTCACCCTCTAAGTTTTATGTCCAAATATCCTTCACTCAAAATAGTGACAAATATCAAAAATATTAGAGGAACAACTGATGCCATAATCGATCCTTGAAGTCATCGTATATCTGGGGCTTGCATAGTTCCTGACATATAACTGTCATACAATATTTAATCCTCAGTACACCAAGAGTTATTCTTATATTTTGAACGGGTTAAAATGAAATATATGAAAAGCAATACCATTTTTTACAATTAGGGAAAATGCCCATGGGCAAAAGCAAGAACAAGTTCAAGCATTCATGATTAGGTGAAGAGTCATAAATGTTTCTTCTTTCAACTGTGGCAAACTATACATGCTTTTATGTGTGTACATGCACATTCACACACACACAATACTCTCACTCATTGATACCCTATGCAAAAAAAAAAAAAAGTTAATAAATAGTGAAATTTCTTCTCAGTCCTCAGCATAACTATCATCATTTTCCTGTTTGCTCAGTGAAGTTAGTTGACTCTGGTTATGACTCTAGCAACACATTTTACTGTCAATCTGGGACATTTATTAAATGACATAGATTTTTCAAACACAGCCATCTGCACTTCTTTCTACCAGGCTGCATATTTTACAAGAATTATTTTATTACTGAATTTAAATAATAGCAGGGCTTAGCATGAGAAATTTATGAAATTTAAACTAATTAAAAAAATTTAACACACAAATTGTAATATATTAATAAACAATCAGTTCCAAAATAGTTCTGTCTAAAATAATTACACTTTAAAAGTTGAGACTAAAACATAATTTAACTGTAATATATAATCCAAATCTTATTTTGTGAATAGTGAACAGTGAAATAGAATTTTAGTTATATTTGCAAGGCAATTATGAGTATCCTCAGTTTATCATCTCTCTGTTATAGTTATTCAAACACTAATGTTTTCAAAAGAAATTTTTATTTAAAGTAAAAATAATAACATATGTGTTTTTTATATATATATCACTAGCAGGGGTATGTGTTTCCCATTCCCCGCTACCTCTTAAGGAGTGCAGAGAAATCTAGCAGAAGTAGCTATCAGATTCCTGGACAGGTACTCTGACTTTTGGACTAAGTGACTTTTAAGATGCATGACTAGGGGACCACCAGAGCCTCCTCTAGCTTCATCAAAGGCTAGGTTCTAAAAGCAGCAGGAAGATCAATAGATGGTGATTGTTTTGTTCCATCACTTCCTTCATGGGTTGGTAGAACTAGCTCTTCCCATGGCACTTTGGAGGGCAATGGTCCAAATCTTGTCATTGTTGCTGTGATGTGTCATATCAGTGGCAGGAACTGAGGATCAGCATTCATGGCTGGGGAAGGCCTAGCCTCTCTTGTAATATAATCCCAGAAAAAGAATCTAAATTTGTGATTATATCTTCTATGACATGGTGGGTGGGGTGAGCTGATCCTCTAGCTCAAACCTCTACCAGGTTTCATTACTTTAATTAGTCAGCTCTAGCTGGTTTCCACGGAGCTTTGCAAAAGGCCAACTTCCAGATTATCAGTCTTGAAAAATAAATCCCTTCCCTTACAATACTGGTTTAAAATTTTTCTATAGTACCAACTATCTGCAGTTTCTCACTTGTAAATTTGTTAAACTATTTTATGCTTTGTATAGTGTGTAGGATAAAGCTAATAGTATCTTCGCCTTTACTTTTACTTAGCATAAACAGTTTTAATGTTTCTATATCATGTACAGGGAATAATTTTAGCTGTAGTTTTAATATTTTAAAATGTATCAAGTCATTTGCAAAATATTAGATGTTTACCTTTTCTGATTTTTCATATTATAGAAAACATTGTAATAAAATATACCATTGGATTTATTGAATCAATCCTTTAAATAAAGCATAGTGCTTTAGGAAGGAAGGAAAAGAATAAGCAATGAAATTAGACAAATCTAAGCTTATATTCTAGCTCAGTTCTTAACTATTTGCATGACCTTGGGAAATTTTCCCTACTTGAAAAATCACACAAATTCAAAACTTGAAGAACTCTCCTAGTGGTAGGTACTGCATGTAAAATATCTAATCACATTTTATGACTAATGGAAGGTATAAGTCATGTGCATTTACTCTATTATGCATAGAGTAAATTCCTAGTGGAAGAATTGTATTCAAATGTGAAAAAAGTATTTACATTTCTTTGAGTATATTTATAAATTGCTTTACAAAGAAGTTACAAAATTTTCAACGGTATTTATTATGATGGTTGTTCAAATTCCTTTCTTCCTTTGTTTGCATTTGATGCAAACAGAAAAGTGATTTCTAAGGTAAAGGAGGCAGCCAGCCAAGGTAAGCAGAATGTTTGGAGGGGAAGTGGACAAACATAGGGAAATGACCAGTGGCATCTGACAGAAAAAGTGTCTCACTGTGATCAGATGAATCTTTGGAGAAGCTAATGTTTGCTTAGGCCTGGAGGCAAGAAAAGTTCAGAAGCCTGCAGGACAGAGAGTAACCTAATATTTGGTCAAGACAAAGCAGTGGGTAAGAAATGGGCAACTGTGAATGCTTGGTCAGTGTCTTGACTGAAAAAGTTGATGCTGCAGGACACACTGTTGAAGTGATTCCTTAAAAAGATAAGAGAGAATGAAATCTACTTAAAAGAGGTGGGGGGTGGCATCTGCTAAAAGCAAGGTCAGTTTGTCTACAGTAACAGGAAAGAAGGAAGAATTTTTGATTTTCCCCATTAAATTCAGTAGTGGCTATTTTTATTTTTAGTTTCTATTTTGTTTAATAACCTATATATTTTTCCATGAGAGTTAGTACTAAGAATGTTTTTGCTAGAGGTAATTTTTTCACCTTATTTCTCAAAATAATTTCTAATATTCTTCTCTATAGTTTTTCTGATGTATTTAGCCATTATCTTAGTTTCAAAATATACTCCTTTGAGTATTTTATTCTTGATGCAGAAGTGACATATTTATAATATTTGATCTCTTTATACATTTAAGAAAGGAAAATAATGATGATTTGAACTTCCAGCTCATTTACATATTCAAATCTTCTTTTAAATCTCCTAAAGAGGTATTGTAGTTTACTATTGTTATTGCTATAGCTGTCATGTTTTTCAGTTTTATTACTTGTTGTTTAATATTACTAAGAAATCACATACATCAACATCACAAAATTATCAAAAATTCTATTATATAGCTCTAGTATTATTATGTCAAAAAAAAAGGTCTTTTCATCTCACATCAGTTTAGACTGAAACAGTTGTATGAGTGGATAAAGAATAGCACCTTTGTCTCTAAGTGCTGTTCCAACTTTATTGAAATCTATAAAATTGTATTTCCTTCTCTAGTATTCTTTAAGTGTAGTAGAAAGTAATAGTAATGGATCTCCTCTTGTGATACTTGTGATAATATCCCTCCCTGTTCTTTGATCCAGATTCATTTCTGTAATTAACATACAACTGAACATATTGAACCAATATGATGGTCAGAGTAATTGATCCAAGTATTTGCCTCTCCCTGGATTATTTTACTTGTTGCTAGTGGAGGTTTCTCATCCCTGAAGTAACAAAGTTGTGCATAAGGGAAGCAGTCCAAGAGCATCTAAATTGCCATGTGGAGAAAGTGGGTTTGCAATAAGGGAAAATACAGACAAGACAAAGAAAATTTTAGAGGAAAGATATGAAAACTGGTTCTACTTATGGTTTTCTTACTTATGTTAGCCAATTTAAAATTTGCTTAATTTATTTTGAATTTTGATTTTTACTATTTTCATTTGAAAGAGTAATTAATATTAAATCAACATTTTATAACACATTGTTTTTTCAATTCATGGAACTCTACTTGAACTACAATCAAAGTCTTGGCATGGTCACTGACCTTGCTAGAAACAAATGGATAAATGGATTAAGAATAATACCACTACCTTAAGGTCCAGGTCATAGTTGATTAAAGTCCATAGGAGTTTCTATACTTCAAGAAATTACTTAAAGTTTCCAGGAAACAGCAAAGTTACTGAATAATCCCCTGGGCAGTTTGAAAATGTAATCAGATATGCAGACTAAATATTTAATTGGATTTCTTTTCTTATTACTCAGGCATTTCTACTTGAAACATCCATTTTATCTTCTCTTTATTAAAAAAAAAAAGTAATACCAATTTGAAATGCTAATCAGTCTTTTAACAACACTTTTACTGAAGTAAGTTTTGCACTTGGGCTAATGATTTGGCAAAGATGACCAATCTTGGAAATTGCTAATTTATTCAAAACAAGCTGTCTGTAACATAATAGTAGTGGCTGTATTCGTGAGGAAAGGAGCCACAGCCCTCTAGGAGCTTATAAGCACATATAAAAAGTGTAGCAATTAAAAACCCTAGACCAGGTCATTTAAATTTTCATAGTAATAACAACATTATCAATGATCAGATCTTTTCCTTCACTGTTATTAGATCTTTTGAAAATATAGCCTGTTAAATACTCTACTTTACGATTCTGTTACATCCATCCATGTATTCTAATACATTGATCATATTCCAAAAAATAAGGAAATTAGCTTTATTCTAGATGGTTTAGCTCATTTTCAGAATAATGTACTCATAATTCCTGTGATTCTTCTCTTCTAGGAAGTTTTTGGAAGACATCACCACACTAAATCCATACAGACATTTAAAGATGAATTTAACCTCAAGATTGAGTTCTTTCTTCAGAGAAAAAAATATATATCTATATATATATTCTTTTCATATATAAACTGATTTAATGTTTAAGTATTCAGAGTTAATATAAAAGAAGTGATAGTATTTGAACTTTTACAATACTGAACTCGATAGCTAACTACATATGTAGTTAATTTTAAAATACTAAACATGAGGAAAGTTTCCTAAGCAGTGCCTGGAAGATTAAGATTGTAAGAATGAAACACTTCCCATTTTCAGTTGTTGAAGGAACAAAGATAGATGAATTGAAGATCCTGATAATAGAGCTCATGGCTTCTTTTCCCTAGAGGTCTCTAAACTGACATTTCTTTTTATATAATTATTTAATTATTACCATTACAATGGCTATTACGGTCTTGGTAGTATATTCAATAAATTGTAATTACATTCTTTTTCAAATTTGTTGATAAAAAGACTTAGTCCCATTTTCTACAAATATTTTATTAAAGGCTAATTTGTCTACATACGAAGATGAAAGTTTTAGAAATTTCTGTTTATCTTTTGGTATATATTGGAAGAGTTCAGTCACCTTAAGTTATAAGGTATTTCTAAGGTTATCCATTGCTTTTAATTTTTTTAAAGTTTATCCTTTTCTAACCATATATGAGTCAAATTTTTAATCAGATTTTTTACAAAAAAAAGTAAGCTTTCATTCATCACATATGGTATAGTTCTTTTTGTAGATTATTCTGGAAGTTAATTAGGATTTAATCAATCAGTTTGGTCCATTATCACCACAGGAAGTAACAAAAATAAAACATTTACAAATAAAAACATTATTAGAAATTAGAGCTGTACCATGGTAATTCTTAATCTTACTATAAATATGTAGTACAGATAACCTAGATATAGAGAAATACTGAAATCTAAAATAATAGACCTTATTACTTTACTAACTTCAGTGAGAAAAAAAGAAAAATGTTGACTAAAGCAGGAATTTTCTCATAAAACAGTTTCAACTGAGCTTAAACCAATGTTAATTGCATGTCCCCTAACATCCAACATAGGACAATATGCTGTGTCATTTCTAAGAGAATATTATAATATATATGAATACTTTATTCTACTTTTGCTATGCTAATTATTTCACGGCACATAATTAGCCTTTTGGCACTATAGCGATTCAAGTGAATCTTCTTTTCTAAAGTCATGTCCCATCGCTTGCTTTTAGCTCACTTTCATATTGCTACCTTTAGTTAAAATTTCCTTTCCAAGTAAAAAGGATTTTTATTGCTTTCGAAGATTGTGCGAAAACCATCTAAATATTACTAATCAAATAATGAGCGTATAAGAACCTGCTGTATAGCACAGTGAATGCCACTTCACTGTACAGTAGAAACTAACACAACATTGTAAAACAACTATACCCCAATAAAAAAAAAGAGTGCAGTTTTTTGTATGACTTCAATTCTGATTACTATATAACCACAATATTTATAGCACAGTAGCTTAATTAGCCCTATATTAATTTAATCTGGAAGTTTTATAAATACAGTACTGATTTAGCTCTTTCTTTTTACATTAACTTTAGAGAACTGATGTATCAACTTTCAAGGAGCATGGGGGTAGCACTAAAACAATAACTCAATTTAACACAATTTTGGAAAATGTGTCAATTTTCTTTCACAATTTTTCATTCTATCTTCTAAAATATATTTTCAAACTTTACATTCTGTAGTTTGTTGGACCAAAACAATAAGTAAAATGAAAGTATTTCTTTTCAAACTGCACATGTACTTCACTCTTGGTTATTCCTACTCTAGGAACAAGACCTGATGATCCTGCAGTTTCCTCTTATTACATATCTCTTAACAATACTGGTCTAACTGTGCCTATTGTTATACAGATACACATGAATTGCCTTTAGAAATATCACTTTTTTTTTTTTTTCTTTTTTTTTTTAACATCTTTATTGGGGTATAATTGCTTTACAATGGTGTGTTAGTTTCTGATTTATAACAAAGTGAATCAGCTATACATATACATGTGCTCCCATAGAAATATCACTTTTATATGAAGGTCAGGGAAGTTCCTATAGAAGCCTGTGATATTTGAATGTGGTCTTCAAGGTGTTTTGTTTTATTTTTATTTTTCCTAGAAACTACAAGAGGAAAACATTAATATATAACTATCAACATCAACAATTACATTTTTAACAATTATTGAGAACTTAATTACATGCAGAGCAAAGCCTAAATCACTTACATATATTAACTCAAGCATGAGGTCCTTTGAGAGAGGCACTGTTATTATTGTGATTGTATAATTAAGATAACTGAGCCACAGAGACAATAAATTATGTGCCTATGTTCACATAACTAAGAGGTGAGAAGCTGGTATGCTAATTCAAAGTATGTGTCAAAGACTGCACTATTAAGAATAAAATATTTTAAACTTTTGTTATTATTCAAGGTTAGTTTTTATTTTTATCATTGTACATATTTGTACATATTCCTTAGTTCTAAAAGACTTACAAGAGAAAAGAGAACCTCTCAGCTCTACCTTTCCTCATCTGCATTCCCTTCAGAGACAAGAACTTTCAATTCCTTATGGTAATTTCTCTGAAACCTGTGTATATCTGTCTTTGGGACCTAATAGTGTGAAAGCAGTCAAGGTTTTAGTAGCATTGAATCTATTTTACTCTCTAGGTTTCTTAGTAATATAGTATTATAGCATTATTTCAATCTTTGCATATGACCATAGAATACTAAGTATATTAATTTTTAGATTTGGAAATCCTGCTTTCACTCTACACTTCAGTCACTGATCAAGTAAGAAGCTTTTATGTTTTGCACATAAAAACATTTTATCCTGTTTTCAAGAAATTAAAATGCCTGTTTTGTGACTTTACATTTGTGAAAGGTCTAAGCATTTGCATCTATTTACTGAAGCAGCTGCAATATATTCCATGGACCTCTAAGTAAACTATTTTCAGTAAGCTGTGTTAGATGATACTGCCTTTTTTATTTTGGACACCAAATATAGTTTCCATGATGTGGTAAATAAAGCTATTCACAAATAGGAATAATGGGACAATTTTCATGATTGTTTCAGCATCATTTATAAAGAGGATATATTATCTGTATTCATTTATTGTCTGAAGAATATGGCTTATGAGGTTACTCTGTGAGGTGTCAGCCGCACCTGCGAGGTCTGTAGGTCTCCATTGTTTGGAGAAGAGCTAGCTGACTCTGCTACATGACTGAAACTGCTTTTTTTTTTTTTTTCAGATGAGATTAACTCATTTTTGTTTATCAATATCACATATATGAATGTACTGGGGTGTATTATGTCACAGATGGTCACAAACTTAACAATGGTTTGACTTAAAATTTTCTGATTTTATGACTCTGTAAAAGCAATTCACATTCAGTAGAAACTGCTTCAAATTTTGAATTTTGATCTTTCCCAGGTTGGTGATATGCAGTACTATTCTTCTGTGATGTTGGGCAGCGGCAGCCACAATTCCCAGGCAGCCTTGCAATCACGAGGGTAAACAACTGACACACTTAGAAGCATTCTGTACCCATCCAACCATTCTGTTTTTCACTTTCAGTACAATATTCAATAAATAACATGAGATATGCAACACTTTATTATAAAATAGGATTTCTGTTAGATTACTTTGCCCAACTGTAGGCTAATATAAGTGTTCTGATCTCCTTTAAGGTAGGCTAGCCTAAGCTATGATGTTTGGTGGTTAGGTGTATTAAATGCATTTTCCATTTATGATATTGTCAACTTTTGATGGGTCTATCCAGATGAAACCCCATCATAAGTCAAGGGAAATCTGCATATTATGCTATTTTTTTCTCCTTTATTATTTTTTCTTTAAATCCTTCTCTCTGTGAATTTTTCTTTTTTCTTTTGTTTTGCAGAATAGTTTTTATGTTCCCTGCTACTTAGTAATGTTTTGTTCTTGTAGCTATCTTTAGATTACAAAGTTATATGGTACCTTTAACATTTTGTTTATTTAGGCAAAATTTATAATTATCACTGAGGATCCTTACATTTTCCTCCATCACCTGTTTTGTCAATACTATTTCTTCTTGCTTTTGCTTTCTCTGTTCTATATGGTATATGCTACTGCTTTATTTGTCATCTTTAATACTTTTGACATGCAGTTATTACCAAGTGGACCACTACAAAATTTATAGTTCCACAATTATTCCCTCTTGCTTCACCCATTTTTTTCCCCCATTTTTAGGGTTTAAATATTCACATCTGCTTAGTCACTTTAATTCCCACATTATGTTATACCTAAATATAGTCAAATATATACAGTATTCAAAATCAGTATTCTGGGGGGGAGGGTATGGTATCCTAGTTATTACCTAGTTGCCTGATCTATGTCTGGAGTAATTTCTTCAAGAAAAGTACATGGTACCATATTCTTAAAGTTTTTTTTTTTTTATAGACATACAAATGTAAATTGGAAACTATGTTCTTTTAATATATTTAGGATATAATTTCATTCTTCAATAGTTTCCATTATGAAGTAGCTTGGAAAATTATTCTCTATACATTATTTGCTCCATACAGAGAACTATACTCCCATGACCTTTGGCATGTGACTTTGTAATTCTCCCCGAGTAGGCAGAATATACTTTCCCATCTACTTAATGCTGGGTGTGTTCTGGCTAATCGAGTGTTAGTTTATAAGACTAAAAGTAAACTTTTAAATGTGCTTGCATGATTTGGGTTGGCCTTTTGTGCTCCCATGACCTACCATAACAAGAGCATGCTCCAGGTAGCTGCTTCTGACAGTTATTTGGAATGGAGACATGGAGTCAAGGTCACCTGAATGGAAGTCCGAAGTTCAGACTTGCCCAGCTGGTAAGGTCTGCCGAGGTCAGCTGAACCACAGCTGACCTACAAAGTCCATGAAATAGAAAAATATAGAAAGGCTGCAGTAAGCCACGGAAATTTTTAAATGCTTACACACTAGAATTGAAGGAAAGACTGACTAACACACATTGTTTCTGTTAAACTGTCAACTATCTTTTTTATCTTCTTTTATTGAACTTTTCTCCTTTCAGATTTTCTGACTGCTATAAAACTTTTTCATTGTCTTTTTATGTCACCCACTTCCTGTCATGTGTCTAGCAATTATTTCCTTTATATTTATCCTTACTAGGGGCAGGGGAATTCACAGACTTTCTGGGGTCTTCAGATAGATGGTTTTTACCAGTATTGGAAATTTTCACTCATGATATGCTTAGCTATTTGTTTCTCCCCTAATTTCTTCTCTCTATTCTCCCTATTTCTCCCCTAAACTCTTATTTTTCACCATGTTTCATAAATATTTAATAATCTTTATTTCTATTTCAATGCCACCTTATGCTTAAGTTTGGATTTTTTTTTCCTAATCTACATTCTACATCAGGAATTTCCTTATAATTATTTTCTAACTTTTGTTAATCCAGTCATATAATTTCAAATTTCTGTTTGAAAAGATCCATTTTACTCTTTAAATAATCTCCTGTTCTTTCTTTGCATACTCTAACTTTTTTTTTTCAAATCTTTGAATCATGGTTATTTAATGCTCATGTCTGGTAACCCCAATATTTGCACCTTCTGTGCTTTTTAGTTTTATGCTACTTTGTAGTTTTTTTGGTCATTTCTTTTTTCATATTTACTTGTTTTTCTCTGAGTGCCAGACATTTGGTATGAAAATTTGCAGTGATAATTTTAATGCTAGTGTGCTCTCTGTTGTTGTTGTTGCTGTTGTTGTTGTTGTCTGGCTCCTTCTTTTGGTTCTTCTCCTGGTTCTTGTGACTCTTCTGCTTCTGCTTCTCCTGCTGTTCCTCTGCCTCCTCTTCCTTCTTATCTTTTTTTTTTTTTTTTTTTTTTGCGGTACGCGGGCCTCTCACTGTTGTGGTCTCTCCCGTTGCGGAGCACAGGCTCTGGACGCGCAGGCTCAGTGGCCATGACTCATGGGCCCAGCCACTCCGCGGCATGTGGGATCTTCCCAGACTGGGGCATGAACCCGTGTCCCCTGCATCGGCAAGCGGACTCTCAACCACTGCGCCACCAGCGAAGCCCTCCTTCTTGTTTTATTTTTCTTCTTCTCCTTCTTCAGCTTCTTCATCTGTGTCTTCTGTTACTTCCTGTCTGGCTCCCCCACCCCAACTTTTATTTAACAGCTCGATTACTCCTTAACAAAACTAGTTCCCTGATGATTGAAGTGAAACTTCTCTCTAATCATATTTAACAATTTCATTTTCTCCACTTAGTTTTGATTGCTCTTCTCTTTTACATCTTCATGTCTCTCAAGGTCTTCCCATAGTTGTATTCTTCCTTGCCCTTCTTGAGATGGTCTTGGAAGATTTTTTTTTCCTTCAACTTCCACTTAAATCAGTTTTCTTACTTCAATTCTCCTTTTGTCTCACTAATTTTTCTCTGTATTTATGTAGTTCTACTTTGTGATCTTCCTTCATAGAGAAAATTACATAATTAACTTTTTTGAATAAATAGTATTTCTATTTCAACAAAATTCAAATATTTTGTGGCAACATTTCAACAATTTTCTTCTGTATCTTTCTGTTTTTCGGTATGATTCTTTTCTATATTTCCTTATAGTACTATTGTATCTATATGTCCTAATTTATTTTATTATATTTATTTGTTATTAATTAGTGAATAAAATAGATTTTTCCAGAGTATCTATTTGAAGGCAGTTTGAGACAATTATAAAAAGAAAGAGCCAGAGCAGCCTTTCAGTGTCAATAACTGATAGGTATATTTTTTTCCACATTACAGACTTAACCAGATTGGTTTTTCTGAGTGCCCTATCTGGGTCATTCTTATATAAACTTGTACCCTCTGTTCTGACCAAGTATGTCCTAGGGAAGTTCTGACAGAGTTCAAGCTCATGTCACTTTTTAACTTATTTCAAAAACAGGAAGTTCTTCTTTAATCATTTCATGACAATCTTTTACCTTCATAAAGTACATTTTGCTAGTCCTTTCTAAAATTGCCTACCTTTGGACTCTTTTGACACTCTATCACATTTTCTCTACTTCTTCCTCTTAGATTCTACCCGATCTTAGCTCTTTTCAGTAACTTTTACTAAAAATTGGAGTCTTTGATTCAGTCTTCTAGTTCTACTGCAAATGAAATCTGAACTTTTTCTTTTCTTTTGTCATTCCTCTTCTTGCTTTTGTGAAGGCAAAATATGGTGATTGAAAGATCATATTCAAATCAGAAATTCTGTTAATAAATGGTTTTATAGTTTTAAGTATTCATTTTTGAAGTTAAATCCATAATTCAAAGTATAGAACAAAACTTTTAAATTTAAAACTAGGTTTTGAATCAGAGGCAATGTAACTTGACAAATTGTTTATAATTTATACATTTTGTGCCCTGAAGATACCAAATTTTTGTAATTTGATTCAGGTTGTGTGTAAGAGACACACTTAGGCTCTGTTACTTGAGTGATATTTATTTTGAGGCTTTTCAGGGGGATAATGAGATGAAGAAAACTGTCTCTCCAACGCAAACTTAAGGCATCCTGGATAACTAGATTTCTCTTTACAATATCTCGTCAATAATCTGCCATAATTGGGAATTTGTTTACTCATGGTTCTGCTTGTCTCCTCCATGATTCAACTACTAATGCCTTCTTTAATCTCAATTTTACCTTGCAACGTCTGATTGCTAAGGAATCTCTTTACAATCTCTCACTGTCATCCATCCCTCTTCACATCTCCCAGCTTCATCAACATTCAGATGCCTGGATCTCTTGCTCTCTACTTTCACTAAAATTCTCCCAAAGCTGCTTTCATCACTAATTTCATTCAAATGCCACCACTACCCACTGAGAGACAATGTAGGCATTTTTGACCTCGATTTACAGAAAAGAAAAAAAAAAAACATGATCACAACTCTAGAATGTAGTAGGCTGAAATTGAACTCCGATGTGTGAACTTTAGCTTCGTGATCTTTAAACGTGTATCATCTATATTATAATGTAAATATCATGCAGTTTTCAAAACTTAAAGAGTATTTTGTAAAAATGTAAGTTATTTTCATGCTTATACTATAAGGATGTAAGATCACATAGAACAAGTCAGACGTGCAAAAAATGTGGCATTCTTCATCTTCTTTAATTTTTAAAAGAGTTCCCAATTCATTCAGCTGTAAGGAGTATTTAATCCTGACAAATAAAAGTACAGTTCAGCCAAAACTTAAAAAAAAATCTGCCTTCAAAGATTAGAGAGAATGATGATTCATACTTGGTTTAAGTTGGTTTTGCTCTGACTTATTACAAATTGGGTGACAAGCAGTTCAAAGATGTATAAAAAAACTAAATAAACAATAGAATGTACAGACTTTGTGGTTGTCTTCCTAGGTTTTTTTCTTCTTTTTTAATCATCAGTGCAGTTCATTGGGAGTGAACAAACCCAAGATGAGAAAGGATGATGCTAGAAACTCACTGCCTTTTCTGACATTAAGCTGGGGTAGGGGCACATAAATCGTCAAGGATCTACCTGTGGTTATGCAGATCCAATACTGTAGGACAGCTATATTTTTCTGGGTTCAATTTCTTATGCATTATCAAATATACAGCAGATGTGGACAAGACTTATCATAAGCATCCCTATCTCTGTCAAATCAATAGGATCTCTTTAAGGTAAGTTCAGTCTAATAGAGAATCTAATGTAGAGTCTTTAAGAGAATTTTCCCCTTGATATCGTTTGTGTATAAAAGATATTTATATATCTTCATAATAATTTTGAGAGGAAGGAATATTCCTATGCACATTGTTTTCTCCAGGGCCCTTCTGTTCATAACATACCTTGTCATCCTTGCTTCTATGAACTTTACGCTATGTCTTAATTGAATCTGCTGGTGATAATTACAGGTTCCATCCAACTTTTGGATATGCACTGGTACCTGCTGTTCTTTCAGCCAGAGTTCTTAATGATGAGGTTCCACTTTCTGTGGCCTCCATTATGATTCCAAGCTTATTTATCTCCCCTCTTAGCTTCTCTAATACCCCCTGGGGTCACATGTTGGTCTCTTGTACAACAGCATAGCTCCTATATTCGATAGAAATCTCTCTCTTTTAGTGTCATTCTGTTGCCCTTACACAGGATGTCAGGGTAAAAGAAGCACTAGCTGTTAAACCTATCTGGGTGTTTCAAAATGTGCTATTTTCTTTATCTTTCCCTAACTTCATTTTTCCTTTGCTCTCATCTCACAAGAAGGGGTGGTATGTTGGCTTTTTATGAAGGGATACATTGCTTATTTCATATTCTAGGTTTTTCCTACCTTTTGCCTACTATGAAATTATATGATCCAAATTGATCAAGTGTGTCTCTAATTACGCAAAAGGAGCTATTGGAATTAAGAAAATCTATTTTCTCCTATTTCAGTTATCTGAGTTATCTGTTATGTTCCTGTGTAACAATCTACCCCAAAATTTAGAGGGCTAAAACAAGAACCATTTATTATTTATGAATAATTTTGTAGGTTAATTGGGCCCAGTTGGGCAATTCTTCTGCTACATGTGATGTCTAATGAGGCTGCGTGCATCTTAAGGCTCAGGTGTGCTGGAATGTTCAAGATGACTTCTGCACACAGCTGGCAGGAGATGCTAGCTATTGGCTTGGAAATGAGCTAGGGAAGTTGACCAGAAACCCTTGTTCTCCCTGTGATCTCCCAATGTAGTCTGAGTTTCTCTTAGCTTGGAAGGGGGACTCCAAGCTTTCAAAAGTGGAAGCTGATGATTTCTTAAGGCCTAGCCTCAAAGCTTAAGCAATATCTCTTTTGCCAAATTCTGCTAGTCAAAGCAAATCACAGGCCCAGCCCAGATTCAAGGGGAGTGAAATATACTCTACCTCTTGATGGGAGAAATAGCAAATAATTTGTTTCTATCTTTAATTCTCAAATCCCTCTTAATAAATCCTAATTCCAAAGACTATTGTATCACTGTGGACCATCCACAAATCTAATCTGATAGTCAACACTGAGCAATACATTTTTTGCTCAAATCTTTTTTTGAGATGTTCTAACTTTTTAATTCAGTGTGTTTGTATCAAGATTTATGACTAATAAAACATGTCTGTTTAATCTTCAAACATATTACCCAATCAGAAATAATTTAATTAAAATTAGGATTACACTTTTGAGACCAAAAAGCTGACCCTGTTAAGATTAAATTAGAAGAGCTATAGTTATTCTGGGACTTACTAAAACTGGTAATTTCCTATCAGCATTAAAGGTTGTTTGTGATGAAGTTCCACTGATAATCAGGCATAATAGTTTAGGATGTTCCTGCTAATTTCACACTCAATAGGAAATTGTGTAAGCAAGAAGAACCAACATATTTCCCATCTGTCCTTTGGAAACATTCAGGGAAGGTCTCATAAAATCCTCATCATCAGAAGGACAGAAGCAGAAAAGGAATGTAATTATTGTATTCAAAATCATAATTGAGAATATTTGCTGATACTAATATTGAATTGATAAACATTTATATTTCTTTTAATAAATGACAATTAACTTCAGGAAATATGCATGATTATTAATTAATAAAGGTATACTAAGACATAAATCTGTTTAATATAGGTGTGATTATCATGACTGTGGTATTAATATGGAGGTCTTTTTGGCTGCGACTACTCTCAGAACTATTTACTGTGTCACTTTTACACCTATACTATTTCAGATTTACATGAACATTAAGAGCTTTGGAAAATTCTTAAAAAAAATTATTACTCTTCTCTAAAATTCTCAAATTAATTTCCTAGGCCCCTATTTATTCTATAATTTCAAATGTTTTATGGGAATGAAGTTATACAGTGTGTAACCTTTTAAAATGGACATTTTTTCGTTTAGTGTAAATCTCTGTAGAGTCATCCTTGTTGGTGCACATGTCAATAACTAGTTACCTTTTCAAAGCTGAGTAGTACTCCATGGTCTAGATGTACCACAGTTTGCTTAGCCACTTACTTGTTCAAAGACAACAAGACAGATTCTATTTTTTGGATTTAATGAATAATACTGCTCTGAATATTCATGTACAGGTATTTGTGTGAACTTAAGTTTTTATTTTTCTGGGATAAACACCCAAGAATGAAATGGCTGTGTCATGTGTTAGTTGCATGTTCATCTTTTTAAGAAACTGCTAAGCTGTTTTCTACAACTGGATTTAAATTATTTTTGAAAAATTGGCTGTGGCAGCTGATTTTTTTAATATGACAATAATTGTATTTGTAGATAAATGTAATGAGAATTCTTGAAGATCTCTGAACTTAGTAAATAGTTTTGTCATTATATCATTTTATTGTATAAAATATTTTGCTAAGAAATCTTAAATAATATGGTTTTAGTACATTAAGCAAAATGGTTTCTTGAAGCTCAATAACCTTTATCATTATTTTCCTTATTTTTAATGACTTCAAATAAAAGGAAACCAAAAAATGTCTCTGCAATAATCAGGTTAACCTTGAGCAGTGAATAGAGGAAATATAATTGAGAAAGATGCAAAAAGTAATTGTATGTCAAATAATATATTAAAGCCTTAATTATAATTAGGATTGGTTCAAGAAAATAAATAATGGTGCACTCGACTTTTACAGGAATTTTAGAGATTCTGTACAGCTAATGGCACATCAAGAAGAATCTAAAAGTACAAGTTTTAAGTATGAAAATAGTATAGTTATTAAATAAAATGTAATTAAAGAATTATGCTTAATCTGAAATAATTATCAATTTGTGTTTTTTTGTAGATTTCTTAATATTATTTCCAATTTTTACTGTATCTTTTTCCAGTCTATGATAATAATCAATGTAGCCAAATTTATTTGAATTTCAAATGGGGAATAATGACTAAATGAATTTTAGATAAATGTTATAGTGATATATAGTGATATCATTCCTGTGAAAATTTTAAAAAATGATATTTGCAAGGAGTAGAAACATATTTACCTGGGCACGCTTTAATGCTTAGTTTTAGAATATAATTTCAAGAAACCCAAATGTAATGGTACATACTGATAGTTACCTTGAGATTGGCCTGAATTCTATTAACATTCATAATTACATGCATACAAACACATATTTATACATGCACCCACATAAACACATATATAGCTACTTTTTGGCTATGAGTAATGTATGGTCTCTTTTTTCATAAAGACGTCTGATGTTCCTGCCAAAAAAGCAGACATTTGTTCCTTAAAGCAAAAACAGCAGACAGCATAGAATTTTGCATTATTTCCCCACACTCCAATTTCCCACAGTAACAGAGTAAGGTCCAGTGCACATGTAGTAGGTTTGTGCACAGAAGAGAGACCCCCAAATTAAGAGATTCAGAGCTTATATAGGGTCTGCTGGCATATCTGTCCCTTCTGGAAGTATATAGAGAAAAACCTTACCTTTACTTCTATAATATAAACAAGTTCTCTTTGGGGAGGGTTGGGAGTTTTTCACAAACTTGAAGGGCAAGTAGATAGTTCTGGGGATGAGTGGAGAGATGTCCTCTATCTTTATTATAGTTTGTCAATTTCCTTTGCCCAGAATGTGTGGAACATCCAGGAACACAGAGAAACCCAAGGAGAATTTTCTTCCCAAATATGCACTTCTTGGTCCTACATAGACTGGCCTTTGCCAACTCATCCCAAGTATATGCCATTCTGTCTATTACTCTGATTAAGATAATCCACACTGGGTGGTACCACATCTGTTCAGCTTGTCTTATGCAACACTTATTAAATGACTCATGTGGCCCTTGATTTTCCTTTTACAGATGTCTCTCACAGTATTCCATCTTTGTTGCCTTAAGTTTTGTGTGAAACTGTGAAGAGTCTGAAATTTGACCCTATTTACAAGCTAACAAGTTAGCCTGCCAGTTTTATAACATATACTGAGAGGAACATCGCTGGATCACAGCACAAACCATTTATTAATCACAGGAAAAGATAAAAAACAAAACAAAACCCAAAGAACAAAACCAGCCAGAGTAGTGTTTTGAATTGGTTCACCATACCCCAGTTTCCCACAGGGCACCTGAGGGCCAGACTTTCACTTTCACATACATGTGCACTCTCTCTGGAATACAGAAGAGGAAATTTTGAATTGTGAGACAAAGATTATACTGGTTGCTGACACATCTGCCCATCCTATTGTCTAGAGAAGAACACACAAAGACTTTATCTTTACTTCTAAAATGTAAACAAATCCTCTAAATGTTTACAATCACGCAGATGTAAAGATACAGATGTTCTCTTTCTTTATGGGAACTTATCAGTTTCCTTTATTCAGAATATATGAACCATACAGGGACACTGAAGAATCTAGGGGAAGTTTCTCTCAATACAAATGATCTCCATGGATAATGAAATGGCACTGCAGAAAATCAGAGGGCAATACATCTATGATAAAATTCCATTTCTAATTATATGAAGGATTAAAGTCCATAAAGAGCCCTTGTAGTATAGAAAAGTTAACATTTTAGATAAAATAAACTATTAATAAAGCAATTTTGGAATATACATCAAATATGAAAAGCAAACAAAAATATGTTAACATTACTAGTTATCAGGATAATGCAAATAAAACCAAAGTGAGTTACCACAAGACACTCACTAAACTGGCAGTTTTAAAAGACTGAAGTACTAAGTGTTGATGAGACTATGAACAAAACTTTACACATTTCAAGTGGGAATGTAAAATGGTGCAATCACTGTGGAAAACATTTTGGGAGTTTCCTATAAATATAGTTTACCCAAGAAATATAAAAATACGTACATGTAAAAACGTGTGTATGACTGTTCATAGCAGCTTTATTCATAATAGACAACAGTGGGAAACAATTATAATGCCCACTAATGAAGAAAATAAATTTTGGCATGTCTATACAGTGAAATGCTACTCAGATAAGCCCAGATAGGCTGGCATGTCAGATTGAAGATCCTTAAGTAAAAATACCTTGAAAGCATGAACTGAAAAACAAATCTATACCCATGGAACATTTATCATGATAGAGCATATTGTCAGTCATAAAACAAACCTCAACACATTTAATATAATAGAATTAATTCATAATATGTTATTTGTTTACATCTGAAACTTTGAGCTCTGGGAAGCTACTCTGGAAGAGGTAACCAAACATAAACTTCTTAGTATGATATTTAATAAGGTGAAAATAGAAATAAGCATTGTAAGTAGAAAGAGGGCAGAGGAAAATAAATAAAAATAGTTTGGTTTTTTGTTTTGTATTTTTGTTTTTGTTTTGGACCGTAACTTTATGAGGGAAGGTATGGTTACAGGAGACCCTAGATATACAGGCAGGCCATGCTCTTTCCTGGAAGTTGTGGGAGATTATGTCTGAAATCTCAATATTCTCCATGAAATTGAAGGTACCTCTAAAACAGGATAGATCACAGTAGGATAGGTTTCTTGGGTAATCTGGATAAATTTTGAAGCAGTCACTAAAGAGAATCAAAAGGAAAAGTGATGAGAGATACATAAAAATATAATGGGCAGTGGTGATGGATCAAAAGAAGTAAGAGAACATTGGATTTTGTAGTTATGAAAAATTTTAAATATATGGAAAGTTTGAAAGAGGGCTAATAGGTATGAAAAATTTTAAATATACGGAAAGTTTGAAAGAGTGCTAATAGGAACACCAACACAACCACAACATAAATTCACTTGCTGATGTCTTGTCATATTTGCTTAATGTATTCACATATTTATAAATATATAGATATATTTTCATGTATGCATATATATGTAAATGTATACATGTATTATGGGAATACACATGTATTCCTGAACTGTTTGAAAGTGTCAAACATTAACACTAAGCATATCAACATGCCACAGCTAAAAAATAAAGATATTCTTGACAGAACTCACTATAATTATTACACATAAGAACATGACTGTATTAGATATCTTTTATTAGATATAATTTAAATATTAATAAAGCCATTTACAAATGAATTTTTAGGACTTTTAAGAAAAGTATTATGATACTTAATGAATATGAAAATAAAAGAGAAAAAAAGTAGGATTTCATAGAGATACCATTAGATTTGTTGGCTAACAGCTAAATGCTAATGCAGAGGTAACATATTTGTATTCTGGCAAAAATACAAATTGCAACATATTTTAAGATTTGTTTCCAAATGCCGAGAGTCATGAATATTAAATCTGGGATTTTCAAGGTATGTGTTATAAACAAATTTATAAAACGATCTTAACATTTATTCATTCATTTAAAATTACAGATTGTTTAGTCCTACTACATGCCCGGCTCTGAGAGCAAGACAGACATTTACAAGATTTACTTAATTACCAAAACATTTATCTGGAGTAAGACATTAAAGCTTTCATATGACTTGTAGGATAATTCAAACATATAAGGGAAAAGAGAAAGAGGTGGATATTTAAAAAATCTTACTGGCCATTTTTAGTATGTAAACAGTAACTGATTTATCAAAAAGAAATAAATAGTTACATAGTAAAATGCATCACTATTACACACAGGAGAGCCACCATTTACAATATGGAGAAAGGATAAAAATATTCAGCAAATATATTCTACTTAGAGAAGGCCAACCTGCGTGGATTGTCTGCTGAGTGCAGCACAGAGAACCTACTTGCATTGAGGAAGATAAATGAACCAGAAAAAGAGAGGCGAGGAATCTGCCATCATCAGTCTCAATCCCTGAAAAATTTAAGTACCCTGAAAGTGTGGGCTGCTCAAATTATAAACCAAACAAAATATAGCATCCCTAGACTCATTTTATGCAAGTAAGTTAAATCTACACTCAGAAAAAGAGGCAAATATGGTTGTTGCTGCTTTAGTAGAATGGATATTTTCCTTACTGCTCTGGAGAATCAATTGGATGATGTATAAAATAATAGATAACTTAAAAGCAGAGGATACAAAAGTGAAAGAGCTGTAGTATGTTAGGAAATAATGGGACTGACATGTTGAATCGATTGGAATATTTAACAAACAATAAAGATACCCTATCTCTTAATTTTAATAATCAATTTAAGAAAAAGTTTCTTTCAAACTCTTTCAATAAGTCATTTTTCCAAGTATACTTGAATGTGCAGACTGGCAAGTAAAAGAGGAAGGAGAGTAACTTAAAGGTGTTTACTCTGCGACAAAACGGATCTATAAACATGACCAAAAACATTTTTCTTCTTCCACAAAATTGAAAGTTGTTTTTCTTTATGTAAGTCATATAAAATCACTTAAAAGAAAAATGTGTTATTGAATGATAAGGTATTGGTTTTTAATAGTAAAGTAGGTGAACGTTATTTCCATAATGGAGAGTATTGAAAGATATATTAATAATACTAAGCTATTTTTAATTAAGGATGTGCAGAATTTTCTTCTAAGTTTGAAAACATGTCACCCAATTTTTCAGTAATATTTAGTTGATGCTGAATCTACACAATATATGTAGAAAATATTCTCTACTATTTCTAATAATTGGTCTTGAAATATTTTTGTCCAAATGAATCAATAGGACAGGTAAGAAGCATTTCTATATGTTATCTCCATACCTAGCTAATGAGTATGGATTTCAGTGCCCTCTTCATCTTTATCTTTGGGTTCCATTTTATTATATATATATTTTTAACATGGGATTCTATTAGTTTTCATTATGCATGATTTTCCATTCTGTGATATATGTAAAATAATAGAACCCAGGAGTGTTATTTTGTTGATATCTAGAATACTCCTACAAGTGAAGCCAGCCCATGAGTGTTTAAATACAAACTCCTTTAATGTCAACAAACTCCTTTAATGTCATGTACTCAACAGCCTAGATTTGCTTTATTTTGTTATCATTACAGGAAGCCACCAGTCCACCTTGTAGCAATAAAATGGATATATTATTTTGAATGATTACCATTAAAAAATTCTTTCTTTTTGAGATGGATAAACTCAATTAAATCTTTAAAAGGTAGAATAGTGTTAGCATTACCTCAGTATAGACAGATGTGAGTGATAGCTTTGCTAATAGGGTATGTCTGTGTCCCAAAACATCACAGGTATTGAATAAAAATCTTTGTCAAAACACTGTCATAAATAAGAAAAGTGGGATTATGGTAAAAACATGACTTTTCATGTTACTGTACAGCTTTACTTTCCTGGAACACTCTCTCTACATTTGTCATCTGGAAAAGTTTTACTCATCTTTAAGACTCAACTCATACATTATTAACATTGTAAACTTTTCTTGATTATACCAAGTAGCTCTTTCCATTTTTCCTTTGTCATCCAACTTAACACCTGTCCCATTCACCTTTGTATCTCAAGGTAAACATTTACTGAATGAAAATAATCATGCATTAATGAAAAAGGTGAATTATGTTCATTGCTGCTCTATTTACAATAGCCAGGACATGGAAGCAACTTAAGTGTCCATCTTCGGATGAATGGATAAAGAAGATGTGGCACATATACACAATGGAATATTACTCAGCCACAAAAAGAAACGATATTGAGTTATTTGTAGTGAGGTGGATGGACCTAGAGTCTGTCATACATAGTGAAGTAAGTCAGAAAGAGGAAAACAAATACTGTATGCTAACACATATATATGGAATCTAAGAAAAAAAAAAAAGTCATGAAGAACCTAGGGGTAAGATGGGAATAAAGACACAGACCTACTAGAGAATGGACTTGAGGATATGGGGAGGGAGAAGGGTAAGCTGTGACAAAGTGAGAGAGTGGCATGGACATACATACACTACCAAATGTAAAACAGATAGCTAGTGGGAAGCAGCCGCATAGCACAGGGAGATCAGCTCAGTGCTTTGTGACCACCTAGAGTGGTGGGATAGGGAGGGTGGGAAGGAGGGAGACGCAAGAGGGAAGAGATATGGGAACATATGTATATATATAACTGATTCACTTTGTTATAAAGCAGAAACTAACACACCATTGTAAAGTAATTATACTCCAATAAAGATGTAAAAAAGAAAAGAAAAGAAAAGAAATGAAGACTGGTAAATAAAAAAATGTGAATGAGATCACATATGTTTTATTTAAAAATATTTTATCATGTATGAAATCTTTAATAAAGAATAAAATTTACAAAGCAGTTTTGTTAACATATGAGCTGGTAAAAATTATTGAAAATGAGAAAAACACAAATACCCAATAAAAAAACATATAGGACATATATATCAAATAATGAAATTGAATGATCTGAACTGCAAAAATCCCAAATTAAACACACAGTACACAGTGATGTATTATTGATCACTCTTTCTGACAGCTTTCCCTCATTCCTAGATTGAGTACCTAGTCTCAGGCTCTACAACAATCTTTTCATATTTTCAGCCTAACACATGTCACGAAGTAATGTAATTTTTTCTACTAGACGTCTGCATTCAAAGGGCCATCTTTAAAAGATGGCACATTTCTAACTTATGGTTATATATTTTTTCATTTGCAGCATAAATCTCTACATATTTCACACAGACAATGCTGAATGAATGAAAGAATAAATTAATTCATGGTTATGGATTATTGCTATAATTGCTATAATAATGTTCTCATAGAGCCATTTTGCTGTAGGGCTTTTTATGAGCCTTCCCATTTTGAAAAGATGAGAACCTAATAAACTGACCTTTTTAAACCCACTCCTACAAACTTGGTGTTTTAAATCAATTTTAAACACTATGTCAAAATTGCCGGGATTGTGTAATTTTCATTCTATCTAATAGACTACATGAATTTTGTGTCTAGTATAGAATCATTTGAGTTACACAGAACATACGTTTTTTTGTGTGTGTGTATGGGGAGAGAATAAAAATAGTATTTTTTGCCTACTGAGAAATTTGATTCTTCATAGAGTTATTTTCTGTTAGTTTTAATACGAATATTACAAATTTATCACTTGATCATTATTTCCTTCTTTGCTTTAGCAATCCGGTAGTTAATATAATAACATTGTGTCAATTGTAAACAATATAAATGAATGTGGGAGGTCCCTGGTGGTGCAGTGGTTAAGAATCTGCCTGCCAATGTAGGGGACACGGGTTCGAGCCCTGGTCTGGGAAGATCTCACATGCCACGGAGCAACAAAGCCCATGCGCCACAGCTATTGAGCCTGTGCACTAGAGCCCACGAGCCACAACTACTGAGCCCATGTACCACAACTACTGAAGCCAGCACACCTAAAGCCCATGCTCTGCAACAAAAGAAGCCACCGCAATGAGAAGTCTGAGCACCGCAATGAAGAGTAGCCCCCACTCGGTGCAACTAGAGAAAGCCCACGCTCAGCAACAAAGACCCAATGCAGGCAAAAATAAAATAAAATAAAATAAATAAATAAATAAATAATTTATTTAAAAAAAAATGAATGCGGGCTGTACATTCTCTTACTGATATCTTTTTTCCTTGACCATATAGTCTTTGAACCCATAATGTACTTCTGCTTTTTATTTATTTTTTAAACCTTACTTATGCGTTTTTCTATGCCAGTTTACATCACGTCGTGTGATGGTGGGAGTGGGAGTAGTCTAGCTTTGTATTCTGTACAAAGCTGACATCTGCCAAGATGTACAGTGAAGTATATTCTTTTGTGTGGCTATCCTCTATATTAGCATAAATGGAAAAACTTCCTGTTTTGTTCTTCTGTTTTTATGATCTAATCTTCTTTTGTCACAAATTTGACACATCTCTAGGGTCGCATTCCAGTGTTTAGTAAGTCAGGGAACCATTTGCCTTCCGAGTTCATCACTTAGCTGCATAGGAGAACCCTGGACGAGCTTACCAATGGTAAATCTACTTAGTCATTCAATACAGACATCTGTATTCTGGTACCTGAATTAAGACTTATTTCTGGCTGTTTTGAAAGTTTTGCCAAAATGATGAATAGCTGGTTGTTTCATCCTTCTGTGATTATTTTCCCTGGCAAAGGCAGCTTTATATCCTTATAACATTGGAAGAGTGGTTAGAAAAGGGTCTCAAAGTACAAGTGAAGAAATTAAATACATGATGGTGTACATGGGTTTATTTGTTGATGCTTCATCGATCCCCTTATCACAGATACTTTTCATTTTTGATTCTCCCTCTCACCCAAGACACAACTTATTGTTTTAACCATTGAATGATAACCAGGGCACATTTTCTGCCCTATTGCCCTAGTAGGAGTGCCCGTTAGCAAGGCAAAATGGCCTTGGGCAAGACGCATCAGACATGGTTTAGTGATTTTCTTAAGCAAAATACAGAAAAAAATGAAGTGAACAGTGTTCCCTGAAACTATCTGTGGCTTGGGTAAGGAGCTGTGTTCCTTTGATTAGCTGTGCATCTTGGATGAATTCAGATAGTAGTACTTGAACCTGGTCACTAGGTGCAGCCTGTGGATGTTAATTTCCTCAAATTTGTTGCTGCCAAGACTTTAGCAGCACAAATTCCACACTCTACATCACTGTTAAAGCCTAACACCCATACAGTAGATGGCATCTCCATGTCTTCCCCACTTGTTAGCAACTGAGGAGTAGCTGCAAGACCTGGTTTCTACCTGATGAAGAAGGAGCTTACAGTCTTGAGAAGTGGTGACAACTTCCTTGGGAACTACAGATGCAGAAAACTTTATTGGATTCACCTGATTAGGAGGTGGAGGTGAGTGAATTCCTTAATAAGAGAGATCCAACTTCTGAAACTTCATCTATATTAGGAAGATAGAAATATCTGGGCTCAGAGAAATGGCATACCTCCTAAAAATATGAATATTATGAGGAAGGTAGTATTGTTACAGACAGTCAGACAGCTGGAGTATTTTGACAACTAAGACATAGTGTTTCTTGTTTAATTATATCTCATTCTGCTAAATTCCTATGTTTCAGATGGTTGGAATTGTTATTGATACTTTTGTTTATCCAAACCCACATGGTCTAAGACAGGGCAATAACTATGCTTAAAAGGAGAGCAGTACAGCAGGGAAGTTCAGTGAGACAGTCACACGGTTCAGAAATATGAGAATCAAGATTTAAACTTGGGGCTCTGGCTCTAAATTTTATGTTCTTTCTGTGAAACCCCAATGCCTCATTATCCTGAAATGTCATCCTAATATATTCTCCTGCCTGAAACCTAGAATTTCAACAAATATAAAGTAGCAGATATTATTACATATATATTCTTACATAATGCCTTAAGTCTATAAGGCTAGCTTGAGGCGAAGAATGGATTCTGAAATAGTTGTTCTTTGAATAAGGTATTGCTGTGTCCTTTTTGTGGTGAACAAAAGTGGAAATGCTATACAAAGGGAAAGACCAGAAAGTGGCTGTTGTAATGTAAAAATAAATATAAAATATTTAGGAAATAAAATGTAAGTCATTCCTATTCCTAGATATGATGCAAACAGGGGTCTTATAATCGACAATTTGTCTCTGACACCATCTATGACATCCAAAGCAGCAAACTGAAAACTCGAGCTGATGGGATGGCAAGAGCTGGCGAGGAGTACAATGGAGTCTACCCATGTAAGATTCTACTCGGAAATCTTTCCTAAAATAAGCCACTGAATATTACTCAGCATAGCTAGATCATAAAGCGATGCAACTACATCCTCATCTTCTTACCACTGCCATATCCATATATATAGCAAGAAAAACTTCACAATAAGCATTTGAAACTGAATAGTGAGATAAAGAGAGTAGCAAATAGTCCTTAATTCCATGATTCCTGTTTGATATACTCTTTCTCCTAATATATGGTTAGTTTGTTCTTTAATAGGCTACATATTAAGAGGAGACGCATCCGTATCTATCCAAGAAGATCCTAGACTTTGCACCCATGCTGAACTTTGATGGGACTTTTGTGCTGAACTTTGATGGGACTTTTGTATTGTGTCCCTTAAGAAAGAAGTGCACGTATTTTGCATGTAGAAGTGAGAGAAGTGGTATATCGTATAATTGTGAAAATTTTTATTGCCCCACCCTCTATATATGCCTCACTGAAATTAGATATATTGTGTGAATTCTGGTGACACGTGAGGAGCATGCATTCCTTTCCTATTGAACTGAGAAATGGTCATGTAACTTGCTTTGGTCAACTAAATGTGTCAGTTTGTGGTATTGCCAAGTTATTTTCTCTCTGTCACAAGACCAGTTTAGACCAAATTGAGACTAATCCGTTAAACTAATTCTCAGAATGAACACACACGGAGCAGAGTCAGTCTGGACCCACAAGAAACATGCAACCTGAGTAGGAAATAAACCTTTGTTTCATAAGACACTAATATTGTAGGGCCATTTACTGCAGCATAATTTAAGCTGAATGAAACAGGGATGTAAAATGAGTACTAAGATGTACCAAATATATGAAAACAATACAAAAACTGATAAGTGATTTTTAAAACAAGGCCAAAGAGGAAAAGTACCACAATAAAGAATATAATTAGTAAATTGAAAATAATTTAGTTTGGGGTTTGCACATTTAGAAAAAATTGAGTTAGATTATTAGAAAGAAAGTATGATTTTGAAGCTAAAATCAGTAGCATTGACTAAATGTATAACTAAATATATGATTATTATCAATTATGATTCATGAAGTTTAATAAACCCACAAATACTATAATACACAGAAGCAAAGTATTAAAAATATAAGTTGTGTGATTTCAAGTAGGTTAACATATATATGAATGTGCTTAGCTCATGATTAATTTAATATAATTGTAAAAGTACACATTACCAAGATATCATTACTTTTGAAAAGTATTCTAAAAATAACCTCATTGGTTTTATTGCTGTATTGGGAGACTGTAGAATATGATCCTTTCATAATAATAATGATATAATAACAGTAAAAATGTAATACAAAAATTGCTAAGATCTTATATCACAGTCAGTTTTCTATGTGTCTCAAATGGATTTTCTCACCTAAAGATAGTGAGAAAGGTATATGATCAAAAATTGATTTTCTCACCTAAAGATAGTGAGAAAGGTATATGATCAAAAATTGAAATTATCATCATTTCAGAAAAGAAAAACTGGGTCAGGATGTCACACAGATTCTAAAAGACAGTGTAGCAATTTGGACCAAAGTAGTTTGATTTCAGGTCAATGTTTCCTGATTTAACTACCACTTCATATATGTATGTTTACACACACAAGCACACACACAAACATATACACATGCACACAATCGAATTTTAGTCTTTTAAAGATAAAAGTATTCCCTTAGCCTGGATTCCCTAGGAAATAGATCCTGAACCCAAATTTTATATGCTAACAATTTCTTGGGGTGTTGCAAACATAGAAAATAAGAGTGAGAAACAGGTAAGTAAAGCAAGAAATAAGGTAGAACAAATGAATATAAGTAATGTTACTAAAGTGGACATAGCTTTGCAAGAACTCAAAGCTCTGAGTCCAATCATTTGAGATGTCTTCAAAGAAGAGGCATGAGAACATTTTTTTGCCAGAGTAATACATCATGAGAGAAGGGGATATCACATAATCTGCTGGCTCTTTCCAGCCTCCCATTTGGTCAAAGTTCTCAAGGCCCATAGTCAGGGGAAGTGGTGGAGGCCTGTATCCCCAGTATGACTTTGCATAGAAAATCACATAACATTACTTCCACCACATTCTATTCATTAAAGAAGTTACAAAGGCCCAACCAAACTCAAAAGCAGAAGACATAGATTTCACCTTTTCACAGGAAAATGTCAGGGCCTAGAAGACCATAGTCAATTGGAAACAATCTTGCATTCATTTATAAAAACTGAATTTGCCATAGCTCTCTCCCCGGTCACAAAAAATTCACATTCTACCCACATGCAAAATACACTCTCCCCTAACCCCTTAAAGTCTTATCTTGTGACATTATAAGGCTTAGCTTAGAGGTTTAAGCACCTTGTTATTTAAGTCAGATCCAGGTGTGAATGTTTTCTCAGCACAGTATTGTGATTTTCAGCACAGCTCATTGACTACCATCCTTCTCACCCAGATCTGTGATTTCAAGCTCTAGTATTTTTACACACATACACACACACAAAACCATACACTGATGGAATAGATAAAAGATAACTGCTCTAGATACTCACAAACAAAAAGGGGAGAACACAACAATTAGTGGCCCATACCAAGTATGAAATCCAGTCAGACACATTTTGCCCTTTATTAATAATTATATCACAGTCCTACTGGGAATATACTAGGGAAAGATTTTCCATAGCTTTTGGCTCAGTCCTCTGGGCTTTTCATTCATCTTCTGAATAACCATTTCCTTTATATAAAACATATCCCTTGTTTATAGTTGGGTATGTTTCTTCAGTCTTCTCTTGTCCACAGAAGTATGAAGGTTCAAAACCCTCTCTTCATTTTGTGCTATCCCTGATCCTTCAAATTCAAGATGATCCAATTCCTTTGAAAGCTATTTGGGTTGCTTATGAATTAATGAATAATTGATACAATGGGTTAGCAAGCTTTCTTCTGTAAAGGGCCAAAAAATAAATATTTTTCTTTTTTCAGTCACACAGTTCTGGGTCATGACTATTCAACTCTGTGGCTGTAGCACAAAAACAGCCATGGACAGAAAGCATGTAAATGAATGACTGTGGCAAAGTGTTTATAAACCTTTACCCACAAAAATATTCACTGGGCTTGATTTGGCCTTTAGGACATAGTTTTCTGACTGAGTTCCCTACTCCCACCTCAATTCTATAAAATTAGACAACAAACACTTCCACCAGTTTCTTTGAAATGAGCTACCTCTTACTTAACTCTCTGCAAATCTGCTGTAAGACGTCCTTACAACTCAAATGAGTTCTATTATTGTACTGAGAGGAACCTGCAATGCACAGTTTTAAGATTCTTAAGGGGCCTTTCATCTACTTCAAACAGTCTGTGAAGCACTGCCTTAAAGCTGTCTGAGTTCTTGGCTAAAGGTTTTAGGGTGATAAACTAGTCTTTATATTTATACTATCCAAATCAAGGGGAGGTGACAATATCTGGATTTAGTTTTGTCTAGAAGTCATGTCTTAATTTTACCATCATTTATTTGCCTTTTAGAGAGGCTGGAAATGAGTAAGAGTTTACTTTTCTATCCTAGCAATTTCTGGGTCCTTTATATTTACTTATCTTTATTTATTGGGATGGTTGCCCTTGAAACTCCGTCAACATATTGTGAGGAAGTCCAGGAGACATTTAATGAGCCATCCCTGCAGAGTGTTTCCCAACTTGCATATTCATGAGTAAAGCAAACGTCTGTCCTTTAAATTTGGGGGTGTTTGTTTATGCAGCAATAGGTAAGTGGGATAATATCTAACTTAAGATATCTTTAAAGATCTCTTCACTTCCCCCAAATAAATTAATATTGCTAAATTTATAAGGTAAATTTGAAATTTCATTAAATATAAATTCTTCAGGCAATTAATCATGGCAGCATAAAAAGCTACATCTTCTACCAAATGTTTCCCTGTGTGGAAACTGGAATATTCTTTCATTGGTTTGCAAGGAATTATCCATGATTCATTTACTCAACAATGTGGTATCAAGTGATGAGGAGATTTTAATAGTTTTTTGATTGTAACTCATTGAGCATAATGGTGGGACTTTAGTATTTTAAACATAACATTGTGCTTTAAAGATGATATGTTTCTAAATTTTGAACACATTTTCTCAAATGGGTAATTTAGTTAGCTTATTATTTTTTATTGTTTAAACTTATTAATCTGTATATTGAGGCTTTGTAGAGTAGTTAGTTATTAAGTTGAAATAACCCTTTGTACTCTGAGAGAAATTTAGTTCCTCACAGAAAGCGTACCTTAAAGTAAAATAATCCCCTAACCATTACTAAATAATATTAAAAAATCAATATTTTAGCATGCTGTATTAACTGTGGTTTAGAGTTAATATTTCATTTTACTTATAAAATATTATATAAAATAAAATTTTATTTCTAATACTCAATTTGATCCAGAAATTAAAAAAAGAACAGGATCATGATCACAAATAATGATTTTTAAAGATACTTTAAGTTCTTAGTATTTGCTAGGCATTGCTGTAAGTGTTTTACATCTGTTTAGAATATTTAATCTTTACCAGTTGCCTTTGAGATAGGTTCACTCATGACCTCATTTAACAGATGAGACAGAGGCATAGATGTATCAAGCAACAAGGACAAGTTCACATGGCTAGGAAGAGGCAGAGTCAAATTTCATGCACAGTTAGCTTGATTAGGGGTCCATGATCTTAACCACGTTATTTTGCTTGAGCAGTGATCCTGGTACCTATACTTTACAAGTTTCTCATTATTTATTTTAATTAATGTTTCAAGATAATCCTTTGAGATAGTTATAGAAGATATGAAAATCCCAATATCTTACAGAAGTGGAAATTTAGACTTATAATAAAGCTTTCCCAATCTGTAATGGTTGATCTTGCCTTTCAACTATTTCCTTACTTAGACATTGCTTTCCTTTTAACACATTCTCAGATCTGAGATCATCCTCATCCTTTTTTTTTTTTAATCAAGATTGTTTTTTAGCATTGCTTTTCTTCATCCTACAAATTAAACTTAAGTAAACTAAACTCAAGCATGTACACCCAAACACAAAATATTTCATGAACCTTTGAGAAAGAAGTTTTCCTTCTTCAAATCGCATGCTTAATGAATCAAAAAATGTCCCTGGCATTATATTATCAGGTATGAAACCTTAATTTGTTACCAAAACTCCTCTTTATGACTTTGTCTTTTATTATGTAACTCTAACCAACAGAGGCACTGCATTTGCTAGTTAATTAGTTCTAAATAATGAGAAAAAATATCCCTTGGTAGTTGTCTGAAAACTTCATTAATATGGTGATCATTTATTGAGCAAAAAATTTTGTCATGCTAATATTTCATTCAATGTTGGTTAAATTTGAGAAGATTAATGAGAATATGTATTGACAGATGATACCATAAAATTGTGTTTTTGACAGTGAAATAAACCAATGTTATCTTTTCTTTTTCCATATAACCATACATAAGAATTATTTTATAGAATATATGGTGGATACGAATTCCCTGGTTGTCAAGTGGTTAGAACTCTGTGCTTTCACTGCCAAGGGTCTGGATTCAATCCCTGGTTGGGGAAATAAGATTTCACAAGCCCTGTTGCATGGCCAAAGAAAAAAGAAAAAAAAAGAATATTTGGTGGATATATAAATAGTTAGTCCTGATACTTTGCAATGATATCTTCATCTTTGTTGCCTCTTCTTTTTTTTTTTAAAGATGATTTGATTTTTTTACCTAATGATCTATTGTTTTATTTATTTATTTATTTTTGACTGCATTGGGTCTTGGTTGCTATGCGTTAGCTTTCTCAAGTTGCAGCAAGCTGGGGCTACTCTTCGTTGTGGTGTGAGGGCTTCTCATTGCGGTGACTTCTCTTGTTGCGGAGCATGGGCTCCGCACGCGGGCTTCAGTAGTTGTGGCTCGTGGGCTCTAGAGTGTAGGCTCAGTAGTTGTGGTGCATGGGCTTAGTTGCTCCACAGCATGTGGGATCTTCCCAGACCAGGGCTTGAACCCATGTCCCCTGCCTTGGTAGGTGGATTCTTAACCACTGCGCCACCAGGGAAGCCCACTTTGTTGCATCTTCTGATTTGCAATGTTAGATTCTTTAGTTTACTGTATGCAGTTAAAGGTTTTTAACACTATTTCAATCATCCAGTTTATCTTTGTTTTTAACACTATTTCAATCATCCAGTTTATCTTTGTTAATATCTTTTTCAGATTTGACTGATGGATTTGAAAGTGGTCAAAGATAAAGCACATTCATGTGAGTCATGTGACTTTATTACTTATTCTGTTTTCAAATATGATATGAGCTTTCAGGGATGAACTTTGGTGTCAGAAGTATATAGATTAATCTGTTGCTTTGTTACATACCTTCTCTGAGAATATGGGGAAATTATTTACTCTTTCTAAGTCTCAATATCTAAAGCTACCAAAAATAGAGGTAATAATACATGACTCATAGAATCAAATGGTAAGTGAACCTCAAATAAGGGCCGTCACAAATGAGACAATTTATGAGGATCAATTGAAATAAATAAAATTCTAGCACGTAATCCAGAAAGGTTAATTAAATATGTAGATAAATATGATACGACAGACCTATACATTATGCTGTGGAGTAAACTGTGTCTCCCTGAACCTCAAATGTGGTTGTACTTGAAGACAGGTCTCTTGGGAGGTGTTTTGCAAATACTATGACCAATAAGGGGTTAATATCCAACATATATAAACAACTGATACAACTCAACATCAAAACAAACAAACAACCCAATTAAAAAATGGGCAGAAGAACTGAATAGACTTTCTTCCAAAGAGGAAATGCAGATGGCCAACGGAAACATGAAAAGACCCTCAACATAGCTAATCACCAGGGAAATGCAAACCAAAACAACAATGAGATCTTACCTCACACTGGTCAGAATGGCTATCATGAAAAATAACACAAATAACAAATTTGGGGAGGATGTGGAGAAAAGGGAATCCTCATACACAGCTGGTGGGGATATAAATTGGTACAGCCACTGTGGAAACCAGTATGGAGGTTTTTCAAAACACTAAAAGAGGAACTACCATATGACCCAACAATTCCACTCCTGGTTATATACTGGAGAAAAAACAAAAACACTAATTCAACAAGATACGTGCACCCCAATGTTCATGGTAGCATTATTTACAATTGTCAAGGTATGAAAGCAACCTAAATGTCCATCAAAAGATGAATGGATAAAGAGTGGTATATATACACAATGGAATACTACTCAGCCATAAAAGAGAATGAAATTTTGCCATTTGAAGCAACATGGATGGACTTGAAGGGTGTAATTCTAAGTGAAATAAGTCTGATAGAGAAAGACAAATACTGTATGTTATCACTTATATGTGGAATCTAAAAAATACAACAAACTAGTGAATAAAGCAGGAAAAAAAAAAGGCAGACTCACAGATACAGAGAACAAATTAGTGGTTACCAGTGGGGAGAGGGAAGGGCAGAGGAGAAATATAGAGGTGGGGTTAAAAAAGTGTTATTATGGGATTATATGAAATAATGTGTGTGAAACTTTTGAAAAATTTAAAGCACTGTATAATTTAAAGAATCTTTAATTCAATTAAAAATTATTTTTAAAAAGTTAAATAAGGTAACAAGGGTGGGGTCCTAATCCAAGAGGATTGGTGTCCTTATAAGAAGAAGAAGAGATACTCCTATATTTATCTCTCTCTCTCTCTCTCTCTCTCTCTCTCGCCACACAATTAGAGGAAAGGCCATGTGAGAACATAGCAAGAAGGTGGCTGACTGCAAGCCAGAAAGAGAATCCTCACCAAACACAGACTGTGCTGGTACCTTAATCTTGGATGTTCAGTCTCCAGAAGTGCAAGAAAATACATTTTGATGGTTTAATCCAGTCTCTATTTTTGTCTATATTTTTATGGTAGTCCTAGCAGACGGTATATATATGTATACATATGTACATATATGTAATGTATTCATTTATTTTCAGTTATACATATATAAGCATCTATTCTTTTTCAAATTCTTTCCCCATTTAGGTTATTACAGAATATTGAGCAGAGTTCCCTGTGCTATACAGTAGGTCCTTGTTGGTTATCTATTTCAATATAGCAGTGTGTGCATGTCAGTCCCAAACTCCCAATCTCCACCCCCCTTCACCCCTGGTAACCATAAATTCCTTTTCTAAGTCTGTGAGTCTGTTCATTTTCTGTAAATAAGTTCATTTGTATCACTTTTTTTAAGGGTCCATATATATGTGTATGTGTGTGTGTGTGTGTGTGTGTGTATTTTATTTTACCAATGGCTAGGTGCTGCAGTAACAAATGCCTAAAAATGTGGAAGTGGTTTTAGGATAGGGTACAGGCTGGAGGAGTTTTGAGGGGCACGCTAGAAATATGGATAATAAGGGGAGTTCTAGTGAAGGCTCACAAAAAATGAAAAGAGCTGGAGAGAAACCTATCTTCTAAGAGAACCCATTAATAATCAGGAATAGAATGTTGGTAGAAATATGGACATTAAAGGCCATTCTGGTGAGGTCTCAGGTGGAAATGAGAAATACTATTGGAAACTAAAGAAAACGTGATCCTTGTTATAAAATGGCAGAGAACTTGGCTAAATTGAATTCACATTCTACTGTATTGTGGAATGCAGAACTTCTAAGCAAAGCAATTGTATATTTAGATGAAAAGATTTACTCCTTTCTTCCCTATTTCTCCCTTTTGAAATGGGAATGTCTATCTTATGTCTGTCTCAACATTGTATTTTAGAATGATATACCTGTCTTGTTTCACAGGTTCACAGCTGGAGAGGAATTATGCCTCAAGTTCTTGTATCTCACATGGTTACTGTGAGAATTAAATGATCAAAGATAAACAAAGGGCATTTCACAGAACCTAGAATACAATGATCCTTTAATTGCACTAGTAATTTTTTTGCTACTACCCCTCAAGTACCAACCTATGATAGTCATCTTTGCAATCTTTGCTCCAATCCCAATGAGATACTTGCATTTCCCCAATAAGAGCCATATTTTGCTTCCTCATATCCTTCGCAATAGGACTTATCTCTTTCTGAATATTTCTTCTCTGACATCTTTGCAGGGTATTGGATTTCAAGTTCCTAATTCTTTTTCACATAAGATTTTATTAAGGTTCTTCCCTGTACCATTTAATAGTATTTTAAATTTACTGCATTAGAATATATATATATGCTGTATGCCTCTTCCACCACACTAAAAATCTGAAAGACAGGGTCCCTGTCATTTTCTTGAACACATATACAGTATATTGTCTATGCCTCATACATAGTAGGTACTCAGTAAGGATTTGTTGAATAAATTGAATGTGCACTTTGCTTAATTTTGTCACACACGTCTTGTTTTATTTATTGATTCAACAAATATTTCTTCATTGCTAATGCTGGAAAGGTAACAATTCCAGATAATGGAGACAAAAATGAAGAAAGTATGGCTCTTGTTCTTAAAGATCACTGGTTTTCAAGCTACGTACATGGTGTGTGAAATGACTAGGAGTGCTTCTGGTATATCTTGTCAGTGGGTCAGGGATGCTAGATAATATTCTAGACAATTAAAAGTTTTCCAAGTTAAAATACCTATTAGAACCCTGAGAAGAATCATGGTCGTAATGCCAAAGGCAAAGTATAGAAGAATACAAGATGGGTCAATTGATTTTTTTCGTGAGAATTTGGGAGACACTTTCAGAAGTAAAGCCGCATTGAAATGGGCATCGAGGCATGAGCAGAAAATTTCAGATTGAAAGACCATTCTAGCAAGAGCACAAGGTGTGTGAAACTGATTGGTATTTTTGGAGAATGGCAAGACATCCAAAATGGATTAAATATGGATTGAATAAGATGGAAGAAAGTAAAGTATGGTAGAAATTTTAGTTTGAAGATACATTATGTACTGTCTTTCATTAGTTTGGGTCTTCTTTAAAAAATCTAGCTGAACAAGATATCCAGATGCCAGAAATGCATTAAAATAAATTGAGATTGAGTGCGGGAGTGCCATCAGGATTCATTTTCTTCTCTTCCTTCTTTTCTCTATATTCCAAGTTTTCATCACTGTTTTCAAATATTTCAGGTAAAGTATTTAAGAATCATAGGAGAATTAATGTGTTGACTTGGAGTTTCATATTCAGAAAGTCTGAAGTTTTAAATCCTCAGGATCATTTTGTTAGACAGAGTGGACTTACTGATCAAATGCTAATTGTATTTAAAATTTTTTTGAGAAACTGCCATACTATTTTCCATAATGACTGTACCAATTTACACCTGCTTTCTTTTTCTTGATAATAGACATCCTAATAGGTGTGAAGTAATACCTCACTATGGTTTTGATTTGCATTTCCCTGATGATTAGTGATGTTAAGCACCTTTTAATATACAGTTAACAGTTTCTATATCTTCTTTTGTGAAAATTCTGTTCAGGTCCTCTGGCCATTTTTTAGTCACACTATTTATTTATTTGTTTATTGCTACTGAGTTGTGTGAGTTCCTTATCAGATACTTGGTTTGCAAATATTTTCTTCCATTCTATAGGTTGTTTTTAATGTTTTTTTTATTGTTTCTTTTTCTGTGCAAAAGGTTTTTAGTTTGTCATAGTCTCAGTTGTCCATTTTTGCATCTGTTGTCTGTGGTTTGGTGTCATAACCAAGAAATCACTGCCAAGTCCAGTGTCTAGAAGCTATTTCCCAACGTTTTCTTCTAAGCATTTTATTGTTGGATTTACTTTTATGTCTTTTATCCACTTTGAGTTGATTTTTGTGAATGTTGTACGATAAGTGTCTAATTTCATTCTTTTGCATATAGATATCCAGTTTCCTCAACACCATTTATGAAAGAGGCTGTCTTTTCCACATTGTGAATTCCTGGTGCCCTTGTCAAAGATCAGTTGACTGTATATTTGTAAGTTTATTTCTGTGATCTCTACTCTGTTCCATTGGTCCATATGTCTGTTTCTATGCCAGTACCATACTGTTTTGATTAGTGGGGTATTGTAATATGTTTTAAAGTCAAAACAATGGCTCCCCAAAGATGTCTTTATCCAAATGCCTGAAAACAGTGATTGTGTTACCTTACATGACAAAACTACTTTGCAGATGTGACTGAATTAAGAATCTTAAGATGGGAAGATTGTGCTAGATAATCTGGATGGACTCAATGTAATCACAAGGTCCTTATAAAAGATAAGCAGAGTTAGAAAAAAGTGACTTGATGATGAAAGGAGAAACAGAGACAGAGAGGTGAGAGGAGGGGAAGACTTGGGGTTTTTAGACTACTGGCTTGAGATGGAAAAAGAGGAGACAAAGAACGTAGATGGCCCCCAGAATATGAAAAAGGCAAGTGAACAGATTGTCTAGAACCTCCAGAAGGAATGCAGCCCTGCCAACGCCTTGATTTTAGGAATCTTACTTCCAGAAGATAAGATAGAACTAAGACGATAGATTTGTGCTGTTTTAATCCACTAAGTTTACCTAATTTATTACAGCAACAAAAAGAAATTAATGCAATTATTATTTTTAACAAACCAACTCGAAGTGATTCTCATGCATGTGGTCTACAGAAAATACTAAAAATCACCAGAACAAAAAAAATTCTCATAAGAAAGGAAATCAGAGAAGCAAGAAGAACTACTATCCAGCAGCCTGTGGAACAAAGACTACATTCACAGAAAGATAGACAAGATGAAAAGGCAGAGGGCTATGTATCAGATGAAGGAACAAGATAAAAGCCCAGAAAAACAACTAAATGAAGTGGAGATAGGCAACCTTCCAGAAAATGAATTCAGAATAATGATAGTGAAGATGATCCAGGACCTTGGGAAAAGACTGGAGGCAAAGATCGAGAAGATGCAAGAAATGTTTAACAAAGACCTAGAAGAATTAAAGAACAAACAACCAGAGATGAACAATACAATAATTGAAAAGAAATCTACACTAGAAGGAATCAATAGCAGAACAACTGAGGCAGAAGAACGGATAAGTGACCTGGAAGACAGAATGTTGGAATTCACTGCTGCAGAACACAATAAACAAAAAAGAATGGAAAGAAATGAAGACAGTCTAAGAGACCTCTGGGACAACATTAAACGCAACAACATTCACATTATAGGGGTCCCAGAAGGAAAAGAGAGAGAGAAAGGACCAGAGAAAATATTTGAAGAGCTTATAGTCGAAAACTTCCCTAGCATGGAAAAGGAAATAGCCACCCAAGTCCAGGAAGTGCAGAGAGTCCCATACAGGATAAACCCAAGGAGAAACACACCGAGACATATGGTAATCAAATTGGCAAAGATTAAAGACAAAGAAAAATTATTAAAAGCAGCAAGGGAAAAATGACAAATAACATACAGGGGAACTCCCATAAGGTTAAAAGCTGATTCCTCAGCAGAAATTCTACAAGTCAGAAGGAACTGGCATGATATAATTAAAGTGATGAAACGGAAGAACCTACAACCAAGATTACTCTACCCGGCAAGGATCTCATTCAGATTCAATGGAGAAATCAAAAGCCTTATAGACAAGCAAAAGCTAAGAGAATTCAGCACCACCAGACCAGCTCTACAACAAATGCTAAAGGAACTTCTCTAAGTGAGAAACACAAGAGAATAAAAGTACCTACAAAAACAAACCCAAAACAATTAAGAAAATGATTATAGGAACATACATATTGATAATTACCTTAAATGTGAATGGATTAAATGCTCCAACCAAAAGACACAGGCTTGCTGAATGGATACAAAAACAAGACCCCTATATGTGCTGTCTATAACAGACCCACTTCAGACCTAGGGACACATACAGACTGAAAGTGAGGGGATGGAAAAAAATATTCCATGCAAATGGAAATCAAAAGAAAGCTGCAGCAGTAATACTCATAACAGATAAAATAGACTTTAAACTAAAGAATGTTACAAGAGACAAGGAAGGACACTACATAATGACCAAAGGGTCAATCCAAGAAGAAGATATAACAATTATAAATAAATATGCACCCAACATAGAAGCACCTCATTACATAAAGCAACTGCTAACAGCTATAAAAGAGGAAATCGACAGTAACACAATAATAGTGGGGGACTTTAACACCTCACTTACACCAATGGACAGATCATCCAAAATGAAAATAAATAAGGAAACAGAAGCTTTAAATGACACAACAAACCAGATAGATTTAATTGATATCTATAGGACATTCCATCCAAAAACAGATTACACTTTCTTCTCAAGTGCACATGTAACATTCTCCAGGATAGATCACATCTTGGATCACAACTGAAGACTCAGTAAATTTAAGAAAATTGAAATCATATCAAGTATCTTTTCTGACCACAACATTATGGGATTAGAAATGAATTACAGGTAAAAAGACATAAAAAACACAAACACGTGGAGGCTAAACAATACATTACTAAATAAGCAAGAGATCACTGAAGAAATCAAAGACGAAATCAAAAAATACCTAGAAACAAATGACAATGAAAACATGACGATCCAAAACCTATGGGATGCAGCAAAAGCAGTTTTAAGAGGGAAGTTTATAGCTATACAAGCCTACCTCAAGAAACAAGAAAAATGTCAAACAACATAACCTTACACCTAAAGGAACTAGAGAAAGAAGAACAAACAAAACCCAAAGTTAGCAGAAGGAAAGAAATCATAAAGATCAGAGCAGAAATAAATGAAATAGAAACAAAGAAAACAATAGCAAAGATCAATAAAACTAAAAGGTGGTTCTTTGAGAACATAAACAAAATTAGTAAATCATTCGCCAGACTCATTAAGAAAAAGAGGGAGAGGACTCAAATCAATAAAATTAGAAATGAAAAAGGAGAAGTTACAACAGACACCGCAGAAATACAAAGCATCATAAAAGACTATTACAAGCAACTCTATGCCAGTAAAATGGACAACCTGGAATAAATGGACAAATCTTAGAAAGTTATAACCTTCCAAGACTAAACCAGGAAGAAATAGAAAATATGAACAGACCAATCACAAGTAATAAAATAGAAACTGTGATTTAAAATCTTCCAACAAACAGAAGTCCAGGACCAGATGGCTTCACAGGTGAATTCTATCAAACATTTAGAGAAGAGCTAACACCAATCCTTCTCAAAACCTTCCAAAAAATTGCACAGGAAGGAACACTCCCAAACTCATTCTATGAGGCCACCATCAGCCTGATACCAAAACCAGACAAAGATACTACAAAAAAAGAAAATTACAGATCAATATCACTGATGAATATAGATGCAAAAATCCTCAACAAAATAGTAGCAAACAGATTCCAACACATTAAAAGGATCATACACCATGATCAAGTGCGATTCATCCCAGGGATGCAAGGATTGTTCAATATACGCAAATCAATCAATGTGATACACCATAGTAGCATACTGAAGAATAGAAACCATAGGATCATCTCAATAGATGCAGAAAAAGCTTTTCACAAAATTCAACACCTATTTATGATAAAACCTGTCCAGAAAGTGGGCATAGAGGGAACCTACCTCAACATAATAAAGGCCATATATGACAAAGCTACAGCAAACATCATTCTCAATGGTGAAAAACTGAAAGCATTTCCTCTAAGATCAGGAACAAGAAAAGGAAGTCCACTCTTGCCACTATTATTCAACATAATTTTGGAAGTCCTAGCCATGGATATCAGAGAAGAAAAAGAAATAAAAGGAATATAAATTGGAAAAGAAGAAGTAAAAGTGTCACTGTTTGCAGATGACATGATACTATACATAGAGAATCCTAAAGATGCCTTCAGAAAACTATTAGAGCTAATCAATGAATTTGGTAAAGTTGCAGAATACAAAATTAATGCACAGAAATCTCTTGCATTCCTATACACTAATGATGAAAAATCTGAAAGAGAAATTATGGAAACACTCTCATTTACCATTGCAACACAAAGAATGAAATACCTAGGAATAAACCTACCAAGGAAGAAAAAATACCTGTATGCAGAACACTACAAGACACTGATGAAAGAAATTAAAGATGATACCAACAGATGGAGAGATATACCATGTTCTTGGATTGGAAGAATCAATATTGTGAAAATGACTATACTACCCAAAGCAATCTACACATTCAATGCAATCCCTATCAAATTACCAATGGCATTTTTCACGGAGCTAGAACAAAAAATCTTAAAATTTGTATGGAGACACAAAAGACCCTGAATAGACAAAGCAGTCTTCAGGGAAAGAAATGGAGCTGGTGGAATCAAACTCCCAGACTTCAGACTATACTACAAAGCTTCAGTAATCAAGACAATATGGTACTGGCACAAAAACAGAAACAAAGATTAATGGAACAAAATAGAAAGCCCAGAGATAAACCCACGCACCTATGGTCAACTAACCTTTGACAAAGGAGGCAAGGATATACAATAGAGAAAAGACAGTCTCTTCAATAAGTGGTGCTGGGGACACTGGACAGCTACATGTAAAAGAATGGAATTAGAACACTCCCTAACACCATACACAAAAAATTAACTCAAAATGGATTAGAGACGTAAATGTAAGATAAGACAATATAAAACTGTTAGAGGAAAACATAGGCAGAACATTCTTTGACATAAATCACAGCAAGATCTTTTTTGATCCACCTCCTAGAGTAATGGAAATAAAAACAAAAATAAACAAATGGGACCTAATGAAACTTCAAAGCTTTTGCACAACAAAGGAAACCATAAACAAGATGAAAAGACAACCCTCAGAATGGGAGAAAATATTTGCAAATGAATCAATGGGCAAAGGATTAATCTCCAATATATATAAACAACTCATGCAGCTCAATATTAAAAAAAACAAACAACACAGTCCAAAAATGGGCAGAAGACCTAAATAGACACTTGTCTAAAGAAGATATACAGATGACCAGGCAGCACATGAAAAGCTGCTCAACATAACTAATTATTATTAGAGAAATTCAAATCAAAACTACAATGAAGTGTCATTTCACACTGGTTAGAATGGGCATCATCAGAATACCTACAAACAACAAATGCTGGAGAGCGTGTGGAGAAGAGGGAACCCTCTTGCACTCTTGGTGGGAATGTAAACTGATACAGCCACTATGGAGAACAGTATGGAGGTTCCTTATAGAACTAAAAATAGAATTACCATATGATCCAGCAATCCCACTATTGGGCATATACCCAGAGAAAACCATAATTCAAAAAGACACATGCACCCCATTTAGCTAATGAGAGCTTTGGCAGAAAAAGGATATACAGAAGAGAAATCAGGATTTTAAAATATATTTTGTATTTTGGGGGTAAAGGGGTAATTTAATCAAACTGCATAAATGACAAATTTGAAGTGCCTCTTGATATAAACATTTTGGTGTCCAAGTGAAAACTGAAAGTACTGAACCAGAGAAGAAAATTCTGGTGTTAAAGATTTTGGACTTTGGCAAAAGACTGATTGCCTTTTAGTGAGTTTAAAATATGTTTTTATTTCTTATACCTTCATAGTTTCAGATAAACAGACGGTGAGCAGAAATCTGGCAACAGGAAAAATAATGTTGGGAAAAGATTATGTGGGGCATAATTAGTTGGGAATGTGTATACTGTATAGGTCCATTTCCAAGATTTTTGACTATTTAAATAATTTAATAAAATGCATAGTGGAAGCCAAACCTGTAATGATGGATTGAAATACAAGTATCACCATCTTTACTGCACACTAATTAATTCAACAGTTTAATTAGGAGGCCTTAGGAAGTGCTGGCTAACAATTTATTATTGATCCAGCCAAGGATAAACAGTCATACATCTTTGCCCCAAGCATTTGACATTTATTATCACTTTACCTTAGTTGACAAAGAGTACTGCTGAATTTTGTAAGATATATTGCAGAATCAATCCTATACATTTATCTATATGTTAATTTAATCTTTATTAGCATGGCACATACAGACATTGAGGATTAAAGAAAACGCAACATGTTTATACATATTTTAATAGGTCTGAGTGAAGGAACTGAATATAAATAATTGTGTATAACAGCAAGCAGCTGCATTAATTCAAGATAATGTTTATGATTTGCTCTACATTATCAGTGTCTATGCTTGTCAACAGAGCAAATTACTGGCCTGAGGCCAATTCATGGTTATGCATTACTCTCCAAGCTGTTATTAATGCAAAATTCCAGAGTGCACACACTAAAGATTTTGTTATTAATGGAAGAGAATAAAATAAAGATATTTATTATTGTTTATGTGATTATGATTTATTGGATAAATTTATAAATTTATGTTGATGGGATCTACTGAAACTCATAGTAGTCCTGGTTGTGCTCTCACCCAAGCATGAACTACCTGTGGCAGGGATCACATTAGTTTACTCTTCATATTCCTAGTGCCTTGTTCTTATTCTCATAGGTGGTAAAAGCTTAATAAATGCTTGTTTAATGTGTGAATTAATCCTAATTAGTGATTGGACAATATACAACTTTTTATGTCCCAGTGCATTTTCTGAAAAACTGATCCAAATATGCTTTACTCTTCCTTTCTCCATAACTGATCTCTTTATTTCCCTCTTCCTCAGAAGACTGTTTCCTATATGACTGGGAATAAGAGCTTACTATATTAAGTTCTGACCTTTAAATCCCTGATCTCTACCTCAGAAACACTGCTGCATCAGATAATTAAATGTCCCTCATATATTTTAGGTAATAGGTTAGTCTGAGCCAATCTCCACGTGACTTGCCCAGTATTTTTTCTCATCAATTATTTCCACCTTTGCAGAAATCTCCTCTTTAATAGTTCAATCAGTGCTACACCAATCTTCTACCAAATTCTCTTGTACTTAATACGATCCAGTGCACCGGCTTTCATTCTCTTTCTCAAAAAAAACAAGCTCAGGGTCATTGTATGTGCAGATTCTCCTCCTACACTTCTGCACAGCTAGTTCCTTTCCCAACTGAAGTCTCCAGGCAGTGTCACAATTCCAGAGGAATATTTTTTAAACACCTATATAAAAGTAGGATTCTATTCATCCGAGTCTCTTTTTGTCATATTGTTCTTTTCATATGCTTCATATTACATATTAATACCCAAACGATGTTCTTAATTTGTAATTTTAGTACTTTATTTTCTGGCACTCCCTCCTAACTGTGATGTAAATTCCATTAAGTCACGTGTACTCTTCATATTGTTTGCCACAGTATCCAGTTTCTTGAATAGGGTCTGACTCAAAGTAGTTCTATAGTAAGTATTTCTGGAACGAACACATCTCAGGATAATGTTACTGCCTTTGAACTTGCTTCATAGTCACATTGCTACCTTATTTCCTATTGCATAGAATTATACAGTATTAAGGTAAAAATGTCTTGAAGGCCATGTAGTTTAAAAGCCCACCTATGTTTGGATCTCTATTACCTCTATTACTTCCTCATGAGTGGTCATGCAGAGTCAGTGTGGTTAAATCATGTGACTTGGAACTCACACCTCTGTGGAACTGTTGCCTTTATCTCCACCAAACTTCTTTAAATAATAGTGACAATCTACTCTTCACTTCTTAATTATCTTAACTTACAGGAATCTGGTTTCACACCGCCCCATAATAGTGGAAAAAATCCAGTGACATCTCCCTCAATATACACATTTTCCTAAGCATTCTTTTAATTTAATTTTATTTTTTATTTATTTATTTTTGGCTGTGTTGGGTCTTCGTTTCTGTGCGAGGGCTTTCTCTAGTTGTGGCGAGCGGGGGCCACTCTTCATCACGGTGCGTGGGCCTCTCACTATCACGGCCTCTCTTGTTGCAGAGCACAGGCTCCAGACGCGCAGGCTCAGTAGTTGTGGCTCATGGGCCACAACAGTTGCTCCACGGCATGTGGGATATTCCCAGACCAGGGCTCAAACCTGTGTCCCCTGCACTGGCAGGCAGATTCTCAACCACTGCACCACCAGGGAAGCGCCCTAAGCGTTCTTTATGGCATATGTCATAACCACTTTTTACTCCAGGTGCCTCAATCATCATGCTTTTCTGTCTTTCCTTTGATCATAATACTCCTTCTCATTTGCATCCTTTTAAAATTTTCTCCTCAAAACCAGATATTTTCAAAGATTCACTCTTCTCTCCACTTCTCATTTTTCATTCTCTCTCTCTCTCCTTTGTGCATGTGTGAGTGTACACACGCATGTGTGTGTGCTTGTGCAGGCCTGCCTATAGCTGTACTTTCCCTGGCAATCTCGTCCACTTCTGCCACTGTCTGTGAAAATGCTTTCATAGCCAATACCGCTTTTGAGTTTTCCTAATGCAACTCTTCTGAGTTTTCTCTTATATAATTGATCTATGGACATTTCAAATATGAATATTTTAAGAATACTGTTTAAAATTCTTAGCAAAATAGCTCCAGGATTATTAGACCCAATAAATTGAAGAAGAGCATAGAGTTAACTACTTTCATATTTGGAAAAACCTAGTCAAAAGGATTGACTCTAACACAGCAGATAGAATTCAGTTACATTGGCCAATAATTATTAAGTACTTAGTATGTGCTCTGAACTCTGTCAGTAACTTTATATGAATCATAAAATATAACTCATTAGAAACCCTAACATCAAATTTAATAATCTTGTAGCTCATACATTAGATATTGAAGTGGAGTAACATAAACAATCAAATGATTTTACCTGTCACAGATTTTCTTTTATATATCTATCAATCTTGAGTTGCCCCTATGTAATTTTAATACAGAAATCAATTCACCAAAATTCCAGGGCCAGGGATTGGAGGTGGAAGTTTCTTTTTATCAGACAAAAAGGTGAGAATTATAAAAGCACTATACTTTCCAAAAGTTACATAGCTTTAAAAGGTTTTTTCTGTTGTTGTTGTTTTTGGATAAAAGTGATCTGATAACAGTGAAGAAAGAAGGAAGAGCAATCAGAAAAATATGTGCTATCAAACACAGGAGAGAAGATAGGATGCTTAAAGAGGATTTTAAAATATTTTCTTTTGATTTTGATTTCTTCTCTTTTGTTAACTCAAAAACTATTCAAGATTTTTGGTGTTGCATGAATGTTTAGAGTTGTTGGTAGAGGAATACACACCTCAAGGGGCCCAGTATTATTCCAGGTACAAAACTGAACTTCTGTGGCCTGTCTATTGCTCCCAGAGACTCAACCTTAGTTCAAGTCCTCATTATCATTGCCTTAATCTCTTGCAGTGAGGCTCCCTGCACCCAGTACCTTTTTTCCCCAATTTATCTTACACACACACACACTCACACACACAATCTTCTTGAAGTGCTACTAATATACTTTATATCCTTGTTTAAACTATTGATTCATTACCTCCATTCTTTTCTTATCTGATTATATACAAATCCTCTGCCACATGCTAAGAACAATGTATAATATGACTCAGGTTCTTTGCATATTATTTCCTACTATTCCCTTACCTATATGCAATGCACCGCTTAGGTTTCTAATTTCTTCAGCATACAAGAGACTCCCAATATTTTCTATGCATTATTTTTCTTATGCATTCTTTAATTCTATTGAAAACACTACTTCCTTATTACCTCAAGTATATTTTATTTCATATCTTTTGAACATGTAATAGAAAGCTTTTCTGATTTTGTTAATAACTTTCAAAAGGTGCTGTGTCAATTTAATTTATGTATTTCCTTGAATCAGTTGTAAGCTATTTGAGAGCAGTTATTAACTGATGTGCATTCATTCAAAAATATTTATCTAGAATTCAATGGATTCAAAAAACTACGTCATGTTTCAGTAATAATTTCACACAAAAAGCTCCTCCCATCACAGCGTGTATGGACTGGTTCAAGGGCATACGATAAGTGTTTGAATCAGTTGTAGCATCAGACACAATGTCACGAGCACAGTATGTCTCATAGATATATGAATATTTTTGGCTTGAATATATACATCTTAACTAAAAAAAACTTGGATTGCAGGCTTTTTCATGTACATACTTTTATATTCTTCCTTATCTCTGTGTTTATCTGGCTTTTTTCCTCTTTTGTTCACTTTTTCCATATACAATATCGATATTATAGAACACTAGAAAATTATCCAATAAAGCAAAATTGTATAATTAGTCCCTCCCATTCAGTACTCATATTCATTAAAATTGTTGAATTCAGAATATTTAAAATTTCTTTTTTCTGATTTAGGCTTTAAATCTATTCTTTCTCATGCATGAATTTTATTCATGGCAATTCAGAAGATAACGTTTTTGTCAAACCACAGTATAGGATTTAGGTAGATGTATAAAGTTTAGCAAATGGATTATACCTAGAAGTATCCACATAGCAAATATTTCTTCTAAAATGGAGATTTACTGAATTTTGTACCACCCTCATATTTTCAGTTGGCCCACTGCTCTCCTGCCAAGTCACCTGTAATGCAATCTCACGGAGAGTTAAAAGGTAGGAAAAATGGCACTGAGGTGCATGCTAAAAGAAGCTATTTCTCCTTTGGCATTCACTCTACAACACGCATGCCAAGCACAGATGGTAAAGATGTTCCTGGCTTCTACCACTATGTTGACAGTCCAAATGCAGTCAGAGACCACTGGAAAAGGGTAAATGCCACACCTCCCAGCTGAGGCAGCAAAACTTCTAGTCTCTCTCTCTTTTTTTTTTTATTACAGCAGTTTTTATTTTTCTTTTATTTTTAACTGAAGTATAGTTGATTTACAATCTTATGTTAGTTTCAGATGTACAGCAAAGTGAATCACTTGTGTGTGTATATATATATATACATTTAGATTCTTTTTGTTTTAACCATCTTATTGGAGTATAATTGCTTTACAATGTTGTGTTAGTTTCTCATATAAAACAAAGTGAATCAGCTCTCTGTATACATATATCTCCATATCTTGTTGAGCATCCTTTCATGTGTTTGTTGGCAATCTGTATGTTTTCTTTGGAGAAATGTCTATTTAGGTCTTCTGCCCATTTTTGGATTAGGTTGTTTGTGTTTCTGATATTGAGCTGCATGAGTTGCTTGTATATTTTGGAGATTAATCCTTTGTCAGTTGCTTCATTTGAAATATTTTCTCCCATTCTGAGGGTTGTCTTTTCATCTTGTTTATGGTTTCCTTTGCTGTGCAAAACCTTTTAAGTTTCACTAGGTCCCATTTTTAATTTTTGATTTTATTTCCATTTCTCTAGGAAGTGGGTCAAAAAGTATCTTTCTGTGATTTATGTCATAGAGTGTTCTGCCTATGTTTTCCTCTAAGAGTTTTAAAGTGTCTGGCCTTACATTTAGGTCTTTAATCCATTTTGAGTTTACTTTTGTGTATGGTGTCAGGAAGTGTTTTAATTTTATTCTTTTACATGTAGCTGTCCAGTTTTCCCAGTCTCTTTTTAAATGCTTTCTTCAGGACATCAGGTTCTTGTTCATTTGATTTTTGTTAACTTGCTGACAGAATAAATTGAAAAGAACTACATGAGTAGGATGAAAAGAAGGTGGAAGAATCATCTCAACACCCTTAGCAGCAATTATTTTATAAAAATCACCATGGTTATCTTGGCACATTTATATAGCTGACAGAATTATTTATTTTGAGTGTATGTTTTATTCATTTCTCTGTCCAGTCTTCAGCAAGGTAGATTGAAAAATAAGTTTCATAAATTAAAGTGCTTTCTTCATACTAAGGAAGCTTAGCTCCTTACAATGGTGAATTATATCCAAATGAAAGGATCCTTCATTGAAGTACTAATGCCACACTAAAAAGGAAACAAGAAATGTAACCTCTAATTTACTCAATGCAGGAATTTGTAAGAAAAATATTATTGGTTATTTTCCCTTAGTTTCAAAATAATAGACCAAAATTTAATCTAAAGTGATTAAATAGGGGAACGGACTTACTGCCTATGAAGAAGTTCTGAAGAAGTAGGGTTAAATTAATTCCTAAACCATAATTATTTTTAATCAAATAAGAAATCAAAGTATAGCAAATGAAATGAATAGTCTCAATATATTATAGCATATTTGTTGGAAAAAAATGTTTCCTCAAAATCTATACTTGTGTCTCAATGAAACTTTATTGACTTGGTTCTTGACATAGAAGTCTTAATGCCCACAATATTCTATTCGAATACAACTTTTTCACCTGAATAGGCAATAATATACTTTCTCTGATGTTCCAACTGAGGAAATTTGAAGTAATTTTTGACTCAGTAATTTTTGTTACCTTATGTATTCAAATTGAGTGGTTAATACTTTTGAATCTGGTACCTCTTCATCCCTTTGTACATACTTACAAGTTTTTCTTGTATAAACATACATCTTATTTGCATACTAAAATCCTTTCTGCAAAAATCTCTCTATATAAGCTGGTGAACAAATTGTAAACATACATAATTATCTTCAGAATCCGTTAATTTCATAGCCAGTGACACCACCATTGAATATATGAGCCTAAAAAGGCTCTTCCATGGCACAGAGTTTGTGGAGACAGTGCATTTATTTGTCTTATTCTGATTTGAGAGTCCAAACTATTTTTAACAGGGAAATCTTCTGGGATATATTATCTTTAGATTAATTAACATTTGGATTTTTACTTTATGGACAAAGTTCAATGTTACTTTTCATAAATCACATTAGAAATGAAATCTGAAATGCAGCGCTTTATGTGTTCTCAACCCTACACTACAGATCTCTTTTCAATAATTTACATGAACCCAAGAATTATCTCAAATTAATGGTAATAAATGATGTTTATGGAAATTACATAGAGTGCTTATTGAATCAATATATCAATTACAACAATGTAATTCTTACTGAATCAATCATAAGTTCTCCTCTCAAACCAGTTATTAAAGGTCACATTGCTAATACACGAACATCAAAATCCATTGTTGCTGGGATTTCTAACACGTCTTTGCCTGAGGGAGTACTTCTTTAATTCAGACTTATGGAGTGGAGGGAAAAATTAATTCCTGAAGGGTTTAGACCACGGAAATGTGGAGTTGGGGTAAATAAATGGTTGAAGAGGGGGGAAAGATCTTGGCAGTATCAATGTCCTCTGACATAGGTTTTCTCACAGCACTGAGAAAGACTCATTACTGAAGAACACAATCTAATTATCTAAATTCTTAAAAGTATTGCTCTTATAGCTTCTTTTCACATGAACTGGGAGACTCCTGACAATTTTTTCAACTTATATCACTCTAGTCTCTTGTTAACATTTGGCACAAAGGATGAATAATAATTCCTTTGAATGAATTATAAGGTTTTGGGGAAATAAGTTTATTCCTAAATAGTGCTGAATAAAATGCAGAAGATAATAATATCAACAATATTTTCTCTACACTTCAAGTGCCTTTTTCTCTATAGTTATCATTAACATGGCCAATTAACATAATCCAAGATCTGTATTAGATCTTATAATTGTAAACTTCAAGATAAATCTTTATAATGTACAACACTGTAATATATTTACAGTACAAAATATTAGATATCTTTTCAATAATTGAGAAGTACATGCAGTCATATGTATAGATTATTAGGCATATTTTGGAAATAAATCAATTTACCAAGTCATGATACCACTCTGTAAAATGATGTTTCCTTTTCTCTTGGCAGATTCAATAAAAACAGGCAAACACATAGATACATACATATATATACATATAAATAAGTATGGGTAAATATATATAGAGAGAGTAAATAAATAAATATATATATATATAGAGAGAGAGAGAGAGTGAGAGAGAGAAGTACACACACACACACACACACACACCTCACAAAAGAGATAAAGACTAGTAGTTAAAAGGAGATTAAAATCTTAATTGTAATGTTTTGATATTCTAAAAAGAAAAATGTATTTGTTAATTATTAATGTATGGATGTAACAATTAACTAAATTATTAATTAAAATTATATACAGAATGAAAACAATCGGTGGTTAAGGACTTACAAAATTATATAGAGAATGAAAACAATCGATGGTACCAACCCACTGGGAGGCATATTTGAGAGAAGGGTATGACACAGTCCTTAAAAATATTAAAACCACCTTAAATTTTGTTTCAAATATTTTTCCTTCTAAACACTAAAAATATTAGTTGCACTACATTTTGCATCAGTGAAGTTATTAGAGTAGTATTTTTAATTGAGGCTTCTGTAATTTCAAAAGGCCATTAATACACTAAAGTGCATCCAGATATAAACAGTATTGAAAACACATCATGAAATAATCTGATGAATATTAATATTCACTACTAAACTGGACTGTATCATAGAGAGAGAGAGACGAAGAGAAGTGAAGAGAAATATGAAAGAGAAATAAGATGTAGTCAGCATATTTACAAAATAGTACCTAAGACCAAGTAGGTGTTGCTGAGGTAAACAAACAAACAAACAAAAACTTGAGTGTTTTCTATGATTCTGATGATCTTGTCTCTCTCACATCCAAATAATCAGGTCCTTGGGCAAGTCTCCTAAACATTTCTCAGGAAACTGTGCAATTACTTATTCTTTCTTCCAATACGCTCATTCCAGACACTACAGTCTCCCTTCTTAACCATTTTACCAGATTCCAATCTTTCCTCTCTCTTGTTGATTTTCCACACTGCAGTTAAAATGATGTTCTAAACAGTAATTTTCATTATGTCACTGTGTTGCTCAGTGCCCCTTAAAGGTTTAATAGTTCACCTAGAATAAAAGCCAAATTCTTTAACACTGCCCACAAGACCACTCTGAAACACAAATGTTTAATGGTCATCTCTAAAAGGTAAACACTCTGGCCATTCTGAATATCTTTTACTTCTCATTTAGTTTCATGAGTTGTGTGACCTCTGGCCCTTTGTGGATGTTGTTCCTTTACACAATCCTCACCTGGATAGCTCATATTCATTGCTCACAGATCTGCTTCCCTGAAGCCCACTTTGAAGATTTCTTGGTGAGCTTATGTAACTGAGTGTCCCTGTGTCACCATATATTTCTCTTATCGTGTATATTAAATTGTTTGACATATATTCTTCTTTATTCCCTATTAGGCAAAATTTATACCTATCATGCTCACCATTATATTTCAGACATAAGACAGCTATAGCATGGTGCAAAATAAGGGCTCAGTAATACAGCCTGGTAAAATAAGAACTTAAAAATAAATAACCAATCAATCAAATTAGAATAACAAATAGGCACAATTTATGAGGAAAAACTTTCCAACAATTATAGATGCAAAATTATTGCCTGTGAAGCAGCAAGTTTTGTGTTATGGTATTCTACTAGAGAGTAGCTTCTGGGCAGTAATTTGGATTAAAAGATCACAAAGAAGTTTCCCGCTCTAAAACTATAAGCTTCTATTATTATAATTTTATATACTGCAAAGGGTTCCTGGACCCAATTCCAATACTTGTATGGAAGCTTCCCCACACAAACAAGCAATTCTCAAATGCCAGCAAACTGTCTGAAAATTCAACTCAATTCTGATACTGTCTACCTGGAGACAGAACCAGATTCCACAGGTAAAGCCTCAATTCCACATGATTGCTCTCCACTCCAGATGCCAGACGTAAGCCCAAGTACCTGTACTCCTTCCTGATTGACTAGCTATAAATCAGAGGTTTCCACAACCCCCTCTTCAGGTTCCATTAATTTGCTAGAACTGCTCACAGAACTCAGGAAAACTCATTTACTCACTAGATTACCGATTTATTATAAAAGGGTATTAAAGGATATGAATCAACAGCCAGATGAAGAGATTCATCGGGCGAGGTCCTGAACAAAGAAGTTTCTGTCCTCTTTGAGCGTGGGGTCCAGCAAGGTGGCATGAGAAAGTATGCTGTTTGCTCAGTGTGGAAGATCTCTGAAAAAGGGACCAAAGAGCTTTCTTCTCTTTTGGGAAATCAGGGGGTGGGGCTGTAAGTTCCAACCCTCTAATCACAAGGTTGGTTCTCCTGGCAACCAGCCCCCACTCCAGGGTGGGATCAAAAAGACAACTTTATTAACATCTTATGCATCAGAAAATTGAAAGGGTTTTGGGAACTGTGAGCCAGAACAGTATGAAGACCAAATATATCTGAGAAATATACTTCAGTCACCTGAATGGCCATATGCATATACCAAGAAATTACTCTTGGTTAACATACTTACATTTTGTGAACTATTTCCAACAGTTCTCAAACTACGTGATCTTTCTTGCCTATGTCAGTTTACTTAGTGTTATACTATCACTTATTATCAAACAAATTGATTCTTTTTTTTAAACATCTTTATTGAGGTATAATTGCCTTACATTGTTGTGTTAGTTGCTGCTGTATAACATAATGAATCAGCTCTATGTATACACATATCCCTATATCCTCACTCTCCCTATCCCACCCCTCTAGGTGGCCACAAAGCACGAAGAGCTGATCTCCCTGTGCAATGCAGCTGCTTCCCACTAGCTATTTTACATTTGGTAGTGTATACATGTCAATGCTACTTTCTCACTTTGTCCCAGCTTAGCTTCCCCTTCCCCGTGTCCTCAAGTCCATTCTCTACGTCTGCGTCTTTATTCCTGTCCTGTCCCTAGGTTCTTCAGAACCTTTTTTTGTTTTTTAGATTCTATATATATGTGTTAGCATACGGTATTTGTTTTTCTCTTTCTGACTTACTTCACTCTGTATGACAGACTCTAGGTCCATCCACCTCACTACAAATAACTCAATTTCATTTCTCTTTATGATGGAGTAATATTCCATTGTATACATGTGCCACATCTTCTTTATCCATTCATCTGTCGATGGACACTTAGGTTGCTTCCAGGTCCTGGCTATTGTAAATAGTGCTGCAATGAACATTGCGGTATATATCTCTTTTTGAATTACGGTTTTCTCAGGGTATATGCCCAGTAGTGGGATTGCTGGCTCATATGGTAATTCTATTTTTTGATTCTTTTTAATAGTGAGTGCCAACTAGTTTTTAATGTTATACACTTAGTTGAGTATGATTATTTTCTTTTTAAACCTATAACTCTAATTATTTCATTTGAATATTTTGCCTTATAGTTGTGTCTAGTCATTTGGGATTTGGAATAAGCCCTACATTCTAATATTTTAATAAAAAATACTTGGTCAAAATTAGGTTATTGTTTGGATAAAGAAGGAAGAAGATGCAACAAACAAAAACAAAAGTAGGTGTACAGATAATGCACATATGAGGAAAAGTTTTTGTTACAAGGTGAAAATAGAGAATTAAAAGTAGTATTTGTTATTTTAATGTATTTTAATAAATATATTCCATGCATACTTCACCACAGTCCATGAAAAGTTGTATGGTTTTACAAAACTCTATCTTTAGATGGAGAATATCTATTTGATAAGATTATTTCAAGAGGAATAAATGAATTAGAAGTAACATTCTCCTAATAAGTTTTCAGTAACTTTTAACTATTATTATTTAAAACATGGTGCAAATGATATAGAAAGTGATAATATGGTGGGGTTGCAGCTCATCTGATTGTGCATTGCTGCTACAATTTTGGCTTTTAGTCTAGTGCTGTTATCATTCAAGGAGTATAATTGGAAGTGAGATTTGAGTGAAGGGTGGAATTCTTTTCTTTTTTTTTTTCTTTTCCTTTGGACGAATTTTCAACCACCCTGCCATCACCTTCATATACCCAAGTCCAACATTTTCCACCTCACAATCTTTTATATGTCCCTAAGAATGTCCTCTATTGACCTACATTGGCTTTACTGCTTAGAATATTATACAGCCCAACGCATTCGTTTCCTACTGCTGCAACAACAAATTGCCCCAAACATGGCACCAGAAGTAACACATATTTATTATCTTTACAGTTCTGGAGTTCAGAAGTCTCACACGGATCCCAACAGGCTAAAATCAAGGGATCAGCAGTGTTGTGTTATTTTCTGGAGGCTCTAGAAGAAAGACAAATTCCAGGCTCATTCATGTGTTGGCAAAATTCCTTTATATGTGGTATAGGACTGAGGTCTCTGTTTCCTTGCTGGCTGTCAGTTGGCGACCACCCTTATCCCCTATAGACCTCTCTGCATTCCCTTTACAAAACACCTATATTTCAGAATCGACAACAAAGTATCAAATTCTTTTCATGCTGCCACATCTCTAACCCCTTTCCCATTGTTATATCTCTCTGGACGAGAACTAGGGAAAGATTCTCTACTTTTAAGTACTCATGTGATTATATTGGACCCCTTCCCCCATACAATCCATGCTAATCTCCTCATCTCGAAGTCCATAAACTTGATTACACTTTCAGAGTCCTTTGGCCATGTAAAGTAACATATTCACTGGTTCCAGATTATTAGCACATGAACTTCTTTGGTGGCTATGGGGGCGAGAGGAGGATGCATTATTCTACCTACCATGCATGCCCTCTTATGAATCGACTAATGATTTTGCCATGTTGTTTTTATTATTCTGTCAAAAATAATGGAAAATGTTTATCTATTATAGGTATCTAACTTTCCAAACAAATCCTTAAACACTTACCATCCCCTTTACCTCATCTAATGCTGGCAAAAGCAACTAGAGGGCTTGGAATTTGGTTTAAAATTTGGATTTACATAAGCCATTCAAATGAAATTAGGCTGTCTTCATATTGCCATGTGTATGACTGATTTTATGTATACTACTTTGTCTTGCATTAGTTATTCCTTTTAATAAAATATTTAAGAGCAGAAAATATTATTTGAAAATTATTCTTTTAAGAATATTGTTGTGCATCTCAGAATCTTCCACATATCTAGAAAAACAGGATGTGAAGAATATATAATCAGTAATGTTTACCAGCTAAGGAAGTTGCAGAATGATTAAGATCACTGATGTAGCATCAGAGAGCCTGAGTTCAAAGAACAGTTCTATTCCCAACTGCGTAACTTGGGGCAAGTTATTTAATTCCTCTAAGCCTTAGTTTCTATATCTAATGTAGATATTAATAATAACATCTAATTCATAGTGTTGCTATGAGGATTAATTAAGTCACTGTATATAAAATATGTGGTAAAAAATTCAATGCATGTTAGTTTTGAAACTAAATGGCAAAATACATTAACCAAGTTTTCCATTTGTTTTTCTGAATTTATGAACAAGCAAATAATTATAAATTCATATAAATTTTAACTTAAAACTGACATTAAAAGTAATGCATATTATTACCACCTCTTTGAAGTTGTGGTTTTAGTTATAAAAAGACATTTTCAAATTCCCACTTTAAATTTTCTGTTAAAATCCCACGGGAAAAACTTTTAAAATATTGGAATTGGAGGAGCTTCAAGATGGCGGAAGAGTAAGATGCGGAGATCACCTTCCTCTCCACAAATACATCAGAAATACATCTACATGTGGAACAACTCCTACAGAACACCTATTGACGCTGGCAAAAGACGTCAGACCTCCCAAAAGGCAAGAAATCTCCCACGTACCTGGGTAGGGCAAAAGAAACAAGAATAAACAGAGACAAAAGAACAGGGATGAGACCTGCACCAGTGGGAGGGAGCTGTGAAGGAGGAAAGGTTTCCACACACTAGGAGCCCCTTTGTGGGCGGAGACTGTGGGTGGTGAAGGGGAAAGCTTTGAAGCCACGGAGGAGAGCACAGCAACAGGGGTGCGGAGGGCAAAGCGGAGAGATTCCCGCACAGAGGATCGGTGCTGACCGGCACTCACCAGCCCGAGAGGCTTGCCTGCTCACCCGCCGGGACGGGTGGGGCTGGGAGCTGAGGCTCGGGCTTCGGTCAGAGCGCAGGGAGACTGGGGTTGGCGGCGTGAACACAGCCTGAAGGGGCTAGTGTGCCACGGCTAGCCGGGAGGGAGTCCGGGAAAATGTCTGGAGCTGCCGAAGAGGCAAGAGACTTTTTCTTGCCTCTTTGTTTGCTGGTGCGCGCAGAGAGGACATTAACAGCACCACTTAAAGGAGCTCCAGAGACGGGCGCAAGCCATGGCTATCAGTGCGGACCCCAGAGACGGGCATGAGATGCTAAGGCTGCTGCTGCCACCACAAAGAAGCCTGTGTGCGAGCACAGGTCACTACCCACACCTCCCTTCCGGGGAGCCTGTGCAGCCCACCACTGCCAGGGTGCCGGGATCCAGGGACAACTTCCCCGGGAGAACGCACAGCACGCCTCAGGCTGGTGCAACGACACACCGGCCTTTGCCTCCACAGAGCCCCGCATCCATACCCCTCCCTCCCCCCGCCCTGAGTAAGCGAGAGCCCCCGAAGCAGCTGCTCCTTTAACCCCGTCCTGTCTGAGCGAAGAACAGACACCCTCAGGAGACCTACACGCAGATGCGGGTCCAAATCCAAAGACAAACCCCGGGAGCTGTGCGAACAAAGAAGAGAAAGGGAAATCTTTCCCAACATCCCCAGGAGCAGCAGATTAAATCTCCACAGTCAACCTGATGTACCCTGCATCTGTGGAATACATGAATAGACAACGAATCATCCCAAATTGAAGAGGGGGACTTTGGGAGCAAATATATACATTTTTCTTTCCCTTTTTCTCTTTGGGTGAGTGTGTATGTGTATGCTTCTGTGTGTGGTTTTGTCTGTATAGCTTTGCTTTTACCATTTGTCCTAGGGTTCTGCCTGATCGTGTTTTGTGTTTGTTTTTTTACTTTTTAAAAAAATTTTTCTTAATAATTATTTTTTAATAACTTTAATTTTACTTATTTCATTTTATTTTACTTTATCTTCTTTCTTTCTTTCTTCCTTTTCTCCCTTTTATTCTGAGCCGTGTGGATGAAAGGATATTGGTGCTCCAGCCAGGTGTCACAGCTGTGCCTCTGAGGTGGGAGAGCCAAGTTCAGGACACTGGTCCACAAGAGACCTCCCAGCTCCACGAAATATGAAACAGCAAAAATCTCCCAGAGTCCTCCATCTCAACGCCAAGACCCAGCTTCATTCAATGACCAGAAAGCTACAGTGCTGGACACCCTATGCCAAACAATCAGCAAGACAGGAACAAAACCCCATCCATTAGTAGAGAGGCTGCCTAAAATCATAATAAGGCCATAGACACCCCAAAACACACCACCAGACGTGGACCTGCCCACCAGAAAAACAAGATCCAGCCTCATCCACCAGAACACAGGGATGAGTCCCCTCCACCAGGAAGCCTACACAACCCACTGAACCAAGCTTAGCCACTGGGGACAGACACCAAAAACAATGGGAACTATGAACCTGGAGCCTGGGAAAAGGAGACCCCAAACACAGTAAGTTAAACAAAATGAGAAGACAGAGAAACACACAGCAGATGAAGTAGCAAGGCAAAACTGCACCAGACCTAACAAATGAAGAGGAAATAGGCAGTCTACCTGAAAAAGAATTCAGAATAATGACAGTAAACATGATCCAAAATCTTGGAAATAGAATAGAGAAAATACAAGAAACGTTTAACAAGGACCTAGAAGAACTAAAGAGCAAGGAAACAGTGATGAAGAACACAATAAATGAAATTAAACATTCTCTAGAAAGGATCAATAGTAGAATAATTGAGGCAGAAGAAAGGATAAGTGACCTACCTGGAAGATAAAATAGTGGAAATAACTACTGCAGAGCAGAATAAAGAAAAGAGAATGAAAAGAATTGAGGACAGTCTCAGAGACCTCTGGGACAACATTAAATGCACCAACATTCGAATTATAGGGGTCCTAGAAGAAGAAGAGAAAAAGAAAGGGATTGAGAAAATATTTGAAGAGATTATAGTCGAAAACTTCCCTAATATGGGAAAGGAAATAGTTAATCAAGTGCAGGAAGCACAGAGGGTCCCATACAAGATAAATCCAAGGAGAAACATGCCAAGACACATATTAATTAAACTATCAAAAATTAAATATAAAGAAAAATTATTAAAAGCAGCAAGGGAAAAACAACAAATAACACTACTTTAACAGCCCACTTTCACCAATGGACAGATGATCCAAAATGAAAATAAATAAGGAAGCACAAGCTTTAAATGATACATTAAACAAGATGGACTTAATTGATATTTATAGAACATTCCATCCAAAAACAATAGAATACACATTCTTCTCAAGTGCACATGGAACATTCTCCAGAATAGATCATATCCTGGGTCAAAAATCAAGCCTTGGTAAATTTAAGGAAATTGAAATCGTATCAAGTATCTTTTCCAACAACAACACTATGAGACTAGGTATCAACAACACTATGAGACTAGGTACAGGAAAAAATCTGTAAAACATACAAACACATTGAGGCTAAACAATACACTATTTAATAACCAAGAGATCAGTGAAGAAATCGAAGAGGAAATCAAAAAATACCTAAAAACAAATGACAATGAAAACACAACGACCCAAAACCTATGGGATGCAGCAAAAGCAGTTGTAAGAGGGAAGTTTATAGCAAGACAATCTTACCTTAAGAAACAACTCAAATAAACAAGCAAACCTTACACCTAAAGCAATGAGAGAAAGAAGAACAAAAAAAACCCCCAAAGTTAGCAGAAAGAAAGAAATAATAAAGATCAGATCCGAAATAAATGAAAAAGAAATGAAGGAAATGATAGCAAAGATCAATATAACTAAGAGCTGGTTCTTTGAGAAGAAAAACAAAATTGATAAACCATTAGCCAGACTCATCAAGAGAAAAGGGAGAAGACTCAAACCGATAGAATCAGAAATGAAAAAGGAGAAGTAACAACTGACACTGCAGAAATTAAAAGAATAAAATATCTAGGAATAAATCTACCTAAGGAGACAAAAGACCTTTATGCAGAAAATTATAAGACACTGATAAAAGAAATTAAAGAGGATACAAATAGATGGAGAGATATACCGTGCTCTTAGATTGGAAGAATCAACATTGTGAAAATGACTCTACTACCCAAGCAATCTACAGATTCAATGCAATCCTTATCAAACTACCACTGGCATTTTTCACAGAAGTAGAACAAAAAATTTCACAATGTGTATGGAAACACAAAAGACCCCGAATAGCCAAAGCAATCTTGAGAAAGAAAAACAGAGCTGGAGGAATCAGGCT
>NW_020174917.1:3976827-4109261 GCF_003031525.2 Neophocaena asiaeorientalis asiaeorientalis | reverse complement strand
ACAACCTAAGTGTCCATCGACAGATAAATGGATAAAGAAGATGTGGCACATATATACAATGGAATATTACTCAACCATAAAAAGAAACGAAATTGAGTTATTTGTAGTGAGGTGGAGAACTTAGAAACTGTCATACAGAGTGAAGTAAGTCAGAAAGAGAAAAACAAATACTGCATGCTAACACATATAAATGGAATCTAAAAAAAAAATGGTCAGAAGAACCTAAGGGCAAGATGGGAATAAAGACACAGAGCTACTAGAGAATGGACTTGAGGATATGGGGAGGGGAAGGGTAAGCTGTGACAAAGTGAGAGAGTGGCATGGACATATATACACTACCAAATGTAAAATAGATAGGTAGTGGGAAGCAGCCACATAGCACAGGGAGATCAGTTCAGTGCTTTGTGACAACCTAGAGGGGTGGGATAGGGAGGGTGGGAGGGAGGAGGACACAAGAGGGAAGAGAGATGGGAACATATGTATATGTATGACTGATTCACTTTGTTATAAAGCAGAAACTAACACACCATTGTAAAGCAATTATACTCCAATAAAGATGTTTAAAAAAAATATATATATATATTGGAATTGTCAACTTTATGGCTATTAATTCTTTAAATAACTATTAATTAAGTTTAATTTCTGAAGCAAATTAAATTACACATATTTATTTATTTTATGTCAGTTCCAGGAACTTTCACTTCTTTCTTTCTTTTGCTACAAAAATTATTTTAATTGTACTTTTGTCATCAGGTACCTCCTTTGAGTATAAATTATTTACCTAAAATGGCATGTTTAAGGTAGTAGCATTTGCTTCTTAGAAAAAAAATGAATATGGGTAGCTTTTACGTAGTGGTATAGTTAAAACTGCTTTTGAAAAGACACCAATGTACTTTGTAAATTAACTCTGGGTCTATTTACCCAAGATAATATAAATTTTATTTCTATAAATTAAACAAATGTTCCCTTCATTAACACATTTAAAATGTCAACAACTATATCATTAGATCCCTGGAATTTTTTTAAAAGTACACTTTAGGGATAAAAGTACAAACAATATTTAATAACTTGAAGAGCATAACCCTGAATTAGAGTTACTTTTAAAAATCTTTTTAAGTATGACAAACATTTAGAAGGATGTACAAATCTTATGTGAAAAGCTCAATAAATTACCAAAAAGTTAATAAAACTATGTACCAACACAAAAATTAATAAAAATATTAATTCCAAGATAAAGAAGCCTATCTTCTCCAAATTAATTAATGTTTAATTGTGCTCCCATGGATTCATTTTCATCCTTTTGAACTTTATGTGAATGGAATAATCTAGTGTTCCTTTTTCTTACTTCTAGCATGTTTTAGTCAATGTTATACTGTTGTATGTAGCAATCTTCTACTTATTTCCAATGTTATTTAAAATTATATTTTACAAATATAATGCAGTGCATTTATCCAAATTACTCTTGAAGTATGTTTGACTATGTAGTTTGCAGTCATATGGGACCATAATATGACTAATGTATATCTACATATGACTTTTAATATATTTATATACAAATTACTGTTAGGTATATACCTATCAGTGGAGGCTCTTGTGATTAATTATGTGGATTAAAAGTAGTTATACAAATTTTTATTCCCATCATCAGAGTTTGTGTATTCTAATTATTTCATATCCTTGCAATTATATTTTTAGCCATTCTAGGTTTTATATAGTGAATTTTTAATGTGATTTTATTTTCACTTCCTTAATAAGTGACACGTTGAGTACTTTTCATATATTTATATTTCATTTTCCCTTTTGTGATGGCTCTGTTAAATTCTTAGGACTCTGTCTTTTTGTCATGCATTTATAGGTATTATTATTATTTTTTTGTGTGTGTGGTATGCGGGCCTCTCACTGTTGTGGCCTCTCCCGTTGCGGAGCACAGGCTCCGGACGCACAGGCTCAGCGGCCATGGCTCACAGGCCCAGCCGCTCCGCGGCATGTGGGATCTTCCCGAACCGGGGCACGAACCCGTGTCCCCTGCATCGGCAGGCGGACTCTCAACCACTGCGCCACCAGGGAAGCCCTATAGGTATTCTTTATGTTTCCTAGATATAAATGCCTTGTCAATGATAATAAATGCATATTTCACTTATTCTCTAGAGTTTGCACTTTCATTTCCTAAGCTTTGCAATGAACTGATTCTAAGGTGACTGTCAATGATTATGCTACTTCCTATGGCTTTGTATGATCCTGCACATTTGTATATGGGGGCTGTAACTTGCTTTTCACTAACAAATATAGCAAAGCAGAAGGGATATTACTCCTGTGATTAGTTTGCATCACACAGCAATGGAGTTGAGATGTTACTCCCACGATTACGTTGCATTACATAAGACACTATCTTAGTAGTGTGGATAAGTCATTCTTCCTGGCTTCATGAAGTAAGCAGGCATATTGAAGAAGCCCAATTGCAAGAAACTGCAGAAGGCTTTTAGGACTAGATGAAAGCCTTTAGGAGGCAGCCGGCAAAGAGTCAGAACCCCAGTCATGCAGCTGCCAAGAAACAGATTTTGACAACAACCAGAATGAGCTTGGGCGCAAATTCTTCAAACTGTGGTAGCCCAACTGCAATCAATGTGTACGTGTGTGTGTGTGTGTGTGTGTGTGTGTGTATACATACATACATAAATATATATATATAGTTGTGTCTATATGAGCATGGAAATTGACAAAATGATATTAAAATTTATATAGGCATAAAAACTAAAGAAATAACCAATTTTAGAGAACAGAGTTCACTGTACATTAATTTATAATTACTATAAAGCTACTGCAATTATTCAGGGGGTTATAGGCAGAAGGATAGATAACTAAACCCATGGAATAGATTCAGGATGCTAAAGAGACAAAGATATAAATGTATCTTCATACATTGGAAAGGTAGCCCTGCAGAGCAGTGAAAAATGTACAGTCTTTTAAAATCATGACATTGGATCAATTAAATAGTTACATGAAGAACACTAAACCATGAATGCTACCATCTACCATACACCAAGCCACTCTAAATAGATTGCAGAAGGTAAAAGATCACATCTTCTAGAAAATAGCATAAGAAAAAATATCTAGAATCTTGGAACAGCCAGTAATTTCTTAAATAGGACATAGAACACGAACAATAAAAAAATATATAGACATCCTTACCACAAACCTAGTGGCTTAAAACAATGCATATTTATTTTTTCTATTGGTCAGAAGTCCAGGCATGGTTTCGTTAAGTGCTCTGCACAGGGCTTGGGTCAAAAGTCTGGTTTATTCTCAGAATTCTATTGCTAACATTATAGGTAATAAAAAAAAAAGAAAGATATTTCTTCTCTAATATCCAGTTTTTCTTCACAGGCATTGATTTTTCTCTTACGTCTCTTATGTCTCGATCTCCCTGCTTTAATGTATCTTAAAAGTGCTCTAAGGCTCACCAAAGGGGAAAAAAAGGAAAAGTTTTATCAAGGGCATTGCCAGTCACTGATGTCAATGAACCAAAAGTACAGTGTTGCAAGGTAGGCATGTTCAATATTTTTTCTGCTGATCATTCTAATATTCTTATACCTGGCAGCACAGTTTTTTTGTTTGAAGTCAGACTGATGCGACAATTAATTTGGTTCTCATGCATGTACAATCGGTATGACAGTGGGCAGATTACTAACATTCTTCCCATTCATTGTAGGGTCTGCGTACCTCCTCCTTTGAATCTGAGTGGGTTCTAAGACTACTCTGACCAGTAAAACATGAAAGAGGTTATTCTATTGCCCATTTTCAGGGCAAGGACTTAAGAGAATGGCAACTTATACTTCCTGTGTGTTGAAAACCAGCCTCCATTCTCTGAGAAAGTTTATGCATTTCAGTGATGAGGTCCTTGAATTTCTCAGCTGAGCTCTGAGCTGACAGCCAATTCAAATTTGCTAACCATGTGAGTAAGCCATCTCCAAAGTCAATCCTGCAGCTTTAGTCAACCACCCTAGCTGATGCCACATAGGACAGAAATAAAGTGTCAAATGAAGTCCTTTTTAAGTTTCTGACCCATAAAGTGATAAGCAAAATAAAATTGTTGCTTTAAGCCACAGAGTTTTGGTGTAGTTTTCAATACAGCAATAAATAACCAAAACAATCAATGATCTAGAATTTTCTAAATTAGCTAGAGGACATTTATTCTTGCAAAGGAAGGGACTGTTGAGAAAAGAAAAAAATTAAGGTAGAAAACTATATTCTGGGCTGAAGACCATTTGCTACTCTCAAAAACACCTGAAAATGTTTTCTAGTACATGCTATAAAATATTGATGATACGTATTAATAATTGATAAAAGTAAGCAATAATGATTGTAAATTTATCATATAATGCAACCTTTATAATAGTGGAAGTAATAATTTTAGAATATTTAAGCCTAGATTATAAGAAAAGAATACAAATAATTTGTCTCATTCTTATAAATCTATTAAAAATAAAAATGAATAAATAATAAATGAAAGCAATAAACTACTACTTTTGCATTTCAAGATGATTTTTAATAGAATGGCAGAATAATAAATATTATCTTTGGGGAAATGTGGGAAGTTAATTCCAGCAAATCCTCCTATTTTCCCACAGGAAAACCTTTTAGAAAATAGTCTTTTGTTATTAAAAAGAAATGTACTACTTGAATGGAAGATACATGTAAGGTCAGTTATTACTTAGTTACATTGGTCCTTTAATTTTGAGAACAACAGGTATTAGAGGAAGCCCATCCTTTCCCCTTGTTCTGAAGAGCACATTTAATTTCTTAGATAACTCTTTCCTTAATGGCAATTTTCCTCTCTCTGCCTCTGGAGGAGTGACACTCAGGTTCTTCCATTTTTCTCAAATATGCTTTTTATAGCAAACCCCTGCTTCAAAAGTATTTCTATTCTTCCATAGCTGCATTAACACTAATTGTCATATATTTGTACATCTCATTGTATGTCTTATCCCAAGACCAGGTTCAATGAATATAGAAATTCCTATTAATGCTGCAGTGTATCCTTTGCCCCACCCCCAAGCTGTGTCTCTAATAAAACCAAATGTTAATTTGTATACAGTTTCTGCTTTGGTTACACATTTGGGTTTCCTGACATACAGATTATTTTTGCTTTGGAAGTTGGTATCTTTGCCAAACCTACAAAATATATAGCACAAACAACTAACTTTATAAAACAACTCTCAAAATTTCCTTGAATCACTCTGAAGACAGTACCTATTCCTTGCAATGGTAACAGCATTGGTCCAAATATTTTAGAACTGTCATTTTAGAACATTTTTATTGCATAAAACAAAGAATTTTAAAATATTTTTGCAGTTTAGAGGCCAAACTGGATATTAAAATAATGGCCAAACATGCAGAGTGGATTTTGTTGGTGATTCTGAACACAATATCAAAGGATGGAATTTCATTTATAATCTCTAGAAATAAATGTTTACTTCATATAAGTTACTGAAAAGAAAAAGAAGATAAATCAATGGATATATAAGGGAGAATGATACAAGATGATCATTTTAAGTATTTGCAATAATAGTAAAATTATATATGCTCAAACCGATGCTTGCTGAAAATTAACTAGAATAGAATACTTATACTCTCCAAGAGAATCAAAGTGAATTTCTGTAATTTTTCTCACCAGATATTTTCTATTAAAATTGGTAGTTTTTAAACTGAATTCAGATGAACACAAAGCAGATAGAAACCTGATATTCCTGAGGATTATCAAACCCTAAACGTGATAGAATAAGGCATTTTGAATAGTAGCTTTAACGTAAGTGTCAGACTCAGATCTCTGATTTGGAAATCCCTTTGGCTCAATCAGAAGGTAGCTGCTGTCATAAGAAATGAGATATTTGAAAGGTATATTACAATTCTGCTGGCATGTATTGTCTTTAAAAACTCCTATATCCATAAGTTCACAAGAAATGTCCCATTGCCTCATGAATATTTTAGAAATGAGTAATATTTTTTGCTTAACTCTCTGTTTATTTTGGGATATAGGGTATGTAATTTTTTAAAATCAAATCTGGCAATATTTGAATGTAATTAAACTTGCTTCTGGTCAGGTTTTAAGTAAAAATAAAAATGACTGTTAAGGAGATGATCTTAAAATATTTTTAGATACATACATCCCACACTTGATATGAAAAATTTAGATACTATAAAATTCAATAGAGTATTTATGACTTTCATATCACTTTCAATATTAAATCAGAGGTATAATCCAGTGAACAAAATACTCCATAATTTAAACATTCAAGAAGCAAATTTATTATCACACTAATCAAAAAGGTATATGAGATGCTGTGACCAAAACTAAATAATATGCCTTTTATTGCTTGATACTACACTGAATAAATGAATGCTCAATAAATTCTTGTCCCATGATCAATCCACCAAATTAAATTAACTTTCAGTCACGATTCAAGTATTTAAGAATGGAATTATTATTCTAACTGAGCATATAACCAATGAAAATTATTATGGGTTTAAGAAGAAAACATTAGATTCTAGAGGTAAATGATAACATTTTAACATCAAATATGGTGACATACACAGTTTTCAAATCACTGTTGCTAAATTCTCAATTAATATAATTGAGTGGCTCTCTCCACGAGCCACCCATTCATTTTTTCATTAGATCTATCAGTGAAATGCTGTGAATCATTAGATGAATAATATACTGAACACATAAGATGACTGATATATTGGTCGGCACTTTTGTACGAATTAATAGGCAAGTGTAAGTATTTTTGTGTTTACTTTGGACATAGTTTTGAACCAGAAGCTGCTAGTTATGTAGAACATGGAATATGAGCAATAATGCATGGAACAAAGACCATGGCTATAAAGAAAATAATCACAAAAGAAATGACATTGAAACATTCTCTGATCAAAGAATATGAACTTCCCAGCCCCCACATTCTCCCCAAATTAAGAAGTATATACAGGGAAGATGGGACAACATGAGCAATGACACAGAGAATTTAAAAACATTATCTACTCAGTGTTCTGAATGCATCCTGATATGGCCAGAAATATGAACAAGCTTGAAGAAATGTCAGAAGCTAATTGCATATTTTAAGAGCCTATTATGAATTAGAATATTTAGGCCTTTCACATGATAAGTCATTTAATTTAATCCTTATAAAACTTTATTCTGAGATAGGTAGACATAAAAATCTTACACAAAGTAGAACAAACAAAATCACAGACATTGATGACCTGATAATTTCTCAAATATTCCGTACGTCTCAAAAGAACACTCATTATTTCTATAATTCAATGCTGCCTCCAAGGAGATGGGCCTGCAAATCCTAGGGCTGAACATAAAATATCTTGCTTGCCAGGCTAAGGAACTAACTTTTTCTTTTACTGTAAGAAGGAAAACAATAAAAATGACAACACTGTGATAGTGCTATGAACAAATGGCATTTTAAAAGGGAAGTCTGTATTCCTGTCCTACCACTAGGTTTTTCAGAACCATTTTTTTTAGATTCCATATATATGTGTTAGCATACAATATTTGTTTTTCTCTTTCTGACTAGAGGGGTGGGATAGGGAGGATGGAAGGGAGACACAAGAGGGAGGAGATATGGGGATATATGTATAGCTGATTCACTTTGTTATAAAGCAGAAACTAACAAAAAAAATAAAAGTCAAAAAAAAGGGAAGTCTAGAAGACAAGTTGGGAGTTGAATTCAAAGTGAAAAAATAGACATGTACTGAAAGAAATGAGATAAGAGACAATAAACCTTGAATAACGGCAAAGGCAGCAATGTTGGCAAGAAAAATATAGTTTTAGATAATTAAGAGGGAAAAAAACCTTTTCTACTTGTATTTTGAAGATGTAAAAGAATAAAACTAAATATAATAATCAGATGTTTAGGTTATTCAACAAATAATATAAAAAAACAGGAGAAAACCTAGAGAGATGATTTCTTATAATTTTGAGAAATTTCACATAAGTTGAATGATTCAGGAGGCATTTGGATATCAATCTTGGGTTTTCAAAAGTGATCTAGGTCAGAAATATATATTTATACCTTAGAATTTATACTACAGTTGAACCTGTATTAATTCAAACACATGTAGTATGAGAAGGAAAATAAACCAAAGAAGAAAGGCTTGAGAAAACCATTTAAGGGCCAGGAAAGGAAGCTAAAAATGAAAATGTCAAGGGTTTGCCAGTAATGTGGACCTACCAGAACTCTCATACACGGCCAGTGGGCATGTAAAATTGGTACCATCACCTTGGGAAATTATTTAGGGGTAGATACTAACACTGAATATATGAGTTCTCTATAAAGCACCCAATAATTGTTGTCCTAAGCAGACAACCAAGAGAAGAGCATTTAAATATTTAATGAAAGTGTATACAAGAATGCACACAGCAATTCTAATAAAATAATCAAAAATCAGAAAATATCCAAATACCTATCAACATTAAAATGGATAAATAAACTGATATATTCACACAAAATACTATACAGCAGTGAGAATGAATGGCTTAATCTACATGCAACAATATGGATAAATCTCCCAAAAATAATGTTGAGTGAAAGAAGCCAAACGTAAATGATTACTAATATATGATTTTCTTTATGTAAAATGTAATAACAGGTAAGACTATTTTGTGACATTACAAGGTAGTAACGATACTCTTGAAGGAGTGTTCAGTGGCTGAGATGGAGCAGCAGGACTACAACGTGTTGCTAGTAGAGATCTGTTTATTGATCTGGGTGCTGGTTACACTCAGGTGTTCAGTTTGTGTCAATTTAGTGAACTGAACACTGACTGTTGTAGGATTTACTGTATGCTTGTTAGATGTCAGTACAAAGGTTTAATCAATTCCACGATTAATCATCACAAAACTATGAAGCTATCTAAAGAAAGGAACAAAAAAGAAAAACAAAGACTGTACACTGAAGTAGAAGATGGTATCTGTTACCTTTAGCTAAATTCACATCTGTATTTTGGATGTCAGCATTTGACAGAATCTTGTTTAAATAAGAAAACGTGTCACATACTCTATGGTGCTGTGTAAATTGAATTAGACTTCAGTCAAAGAAGTTTATGTCATAACATATCGTTCTGTACAAGACTAGAAGTATATAAAAATGAAAAATTACAATACTTTCTTGAAGATGGTACATAATAAAAATGCTTTTTATTTTACTCAGTCTATTAAAAAAGCTACTTCACAGTGTCAAAAAAATATTTTTGGTATGAAATGTTAGTAAGATAATACCTTAGGTCCCAGCCATATTTACTTAACTAAGACTGAGTATTATCAGATAATAAAAAGCTGATTTTGTCATCTATGCAATTGATAATAACTTTGCTATTGAATTGATTGTGTAGATATTTAAATAAAATAGAAAATTACAACAAGGAAAAGCATTTTTTTGTTATATAAAAGGATGTTGCAGAATCTAGATATACCATGCAATCTTGGTGTACTCTTTTGAAAACCCTTATTCTTGACCTGCTCAACGAATCATCAGAAAGTTTTTTCCAAACATGTGCTGCTGTAAACTATCTGAAGAAATTAGTTTACAAATCAAATGGAATAAATATAGAAACAGGCAGGAATAATCTGTAAATATGAGCTCTTTCCTGTACCTCATCCTTTCTCTAAATGCTGCCGAGAGAGAAGATAACATGGCTGACTTAATTTTAATGAACCATAAAAATTATCGATGATGCGTCCACCTCTCCCCCCACCCAAATACCCAAAATCAAGAGGTGTCCTCCACTTAACTCTTACTAGAATTGTAAATAAAATCTCTCTTTTTTTTTATGAAAAATTTCTTTCTTATAAACCGGCATGTCTCTCTCTTATTGATATCCTAATTTCTGCCAGCCTATCTTAAAACAATGTATCGGGCTTCCCTGGTGGCGCAGTGATTGAGAGTCCACCTGCCGATGCAGGGGACACGGGTTCGTGCCCTGGTCTGGGAAGATCCCACATGCCGCGGAGCGGCTGGGCCCGTGAGCCATGGCCGCTGAGCCTGCGCGTCCGGAGCCTGTGCTCCGCAACGGGAGAGGTCACAACAGTGAGAGGCCCGCGTACCGCAAGAAAAAAAAAAAAAACAATGTATCTACTTCCATTTTTGCTATTATTCAAATAGGGGAAAAAATAAGGAAAATTAATCAAGTGACTTTATGTAATTCAATATTGTGTGCATTCAAGCCAGTATTAGCATCTTCTATATTTTCAAATTAGATTTTTACATATAATTGTCCAATGATTTACTTTTCTAAATTAAAAAAAAAATTATTGAAGTATGGTTGATTTACAATGTTGTGTTAGTTTCAGGTGTACAGCAAAGTGATTCAGTTATATATACACATATATGTATATATAACTGAATATATATTTTCTTTTTCAGATTCTTTTCCCATATAGGTTATTACAAAATACTGAGTATAGTTCTCTGTGTTACACAGTAGGTCCTTGTTGGTTATCTATTTTATATATAGTAGTGTGTGTATGTTAATCCCAAGCTCCTAATTTATCCCTCCCCACCTTTCCCCTTTGGTAACCATAAGTTTGTTTTCTACGTCTGTGGGTCTATTTCTGTTTCGTATATAAGTTCATTTGTACCTTTTTTTTAGATTCCATATATAAGCAATATCATATGATATTTGTCTTTCTCTATCTGGCTTGCTTCACCTAGTATGATAATCTCTAGGTCCCTCCATGCTACTACAAATGGCATTATTTCATTCTTATATAAAACCAGATACAATGATTTACATTTAATTAAAGGACTATATTCCAAAACTATTGATTGTGAATGATCTAAGAAAGAATTATAAATTCTAAGCCTATCATGTCTTAGACAACGTTATTCTTGAAAAACTAGGTAAAAGAGAGGGGGTATTAAAGTGGTCTGCACCTATATCTTTTTAAATGTTAACTTTGAAACAGCCCTGTTCTACTAACATGGGATTGCCACACCATATATTTATTTTATAAGGATGAGCATTCTTTCAAATATAAGTCTATGGAAGTCAGGGAACAACTCTATGAGAATGCCTTTGTACTTTTATGTTAGTTTGCATGTACACAACTAAAAGATATTTCTTTAATTTGGACTCATGTCTTTAACCTGAATTTGGTTTTAGCAACTATTAGAGAATCAGGCTTCAATCTGAACTGGCCCATATAGCCTGCTATAGATGCCCAACCATCCCCAGAATTACAGAAAAAAAAAGAAAAACAAAACTAAAAAAGAATCAAAGGTTTGAAATTTATGTAACTCAAGTAATCCAATAGTTTCAAAAGAAATTATATACATATTTTTTCTATCCCTATACTAGAATACTCATATAGCTAAAGCTTTATACCTTTATAACTTATCTGGATATTTCAAAAGAGAATCCAATCTTATATTATTAGTCTTCTATACATGGTCCTTACATATCAACATAGATGTTGGAGGACGCTTGCTGATTTCCACAAAAACTTTTAGTTCTTGGCTTAGATTTAATGCCTCTATTAAATAATTGATAGCAATTGATATCTTTACAATATTTAGTGTTAAAACCATGAATATGCTATAACAAATACATTAATTATATCTTCTTTGATACATCTAATAGAATTTTATATTTTCCATAGAACTGCTGTATATCACTGCTTAAATTTATATATAGATATTTTATATTTTATGTTATTCGAAATTGAATCAGTCTAAGATATTGTTTATTTCTATTTCTAGAATATCAAAATACAAGTAAATTTTGTATAAGTTTCATATGACTGCCATACTTTTATTAATTTTAATCACTTGTATGTTGATATTTATGAATTTTCTAGGTAACAACCACATCTGAAAATAAAGTTTAAATATATATACATTAAAAATATATTTAATTATTTAATTTAATAACTTATGAATTACCTATAATTTTTAAATGCTTATAATTTATAGGTCCAAATATGTACATTATTAGAATAAAAATATTAATAAAATTATAAAATAGTTATAATAAAACTACATTATATATAAATATAAAATGATTTATAATTTAATTTTAAAAAGTAACATATTTCAGATTTTTTATTTCTTCTTGAGGTAGTTTGGTGAATTTTATTTTTCTAGAATTTTTTCTACCTCATTTAAGCTTCCAAATTTATCAGATATACTATTTATCATAATATAATCTTATTATTTGTTGCCTGAAGCATCTATAATCCTGTCCCATTTTTATTAATCATGTGTGTTATGTTTCTTTTCTATATTTTTTTAATCTTGCCACATAATTGCCTGTTACTATTCCTTAAGTTCACTGATACTTTCTGACATTATTCAAAGTTCTCCTATGTCTATCAGTGAATTTTTCATTTCAGAGAGTCTATTGTTCAGCTTCCACTCATTATAATCATGCTTTTCCTTAAAGGTTGATCTTATTTATAGTGGCTGTTTTATAGCAATTGTCTGTTAATCTAACATGTTTTTCATTTTTGGACCTGAATTTATTTTTTTTTCCTATTACTTCATCTGTTTCTTTGAATGTCTAGTTTTTTAAATTGGAAATTCAACCATTTGTAATTTATAGGGTTAAATACCTATGTTTAGTTTTCTTCATTCCAAGATTATTACTGTTTGGGAAAGTTAAGTTGTTCATAAGTAAAACTTGAATCTTTTTAGGCTTCTTTTTAAGTTTTGTTTGGTGTATATATAGTAGCCTTTTCTCAAAGGTACTTTAAGATCTACTATATATCCTGATCCTTTAAATGGCTCTACTGAATGCACAGCATGTTGAACTATATCTCAATATTTGGGTGGTGGGTAGTCATATATCTCTCTGCCCTGTTGTAATCTCTGAAATTGTTCATCAACTTTTTGTGTTTTCACATATAATTGTGAAATACTGGTTTCCAGCAACAGGCTAAAGCGTAGGCTATGAACATATTTGTAATTTTTTCTTGGCATCTCTCCTCTTTTGTAGTATTTTCCCCTACAAATCACAGTTGCTGCAGCTGTCAAGAATTCTGATTTCTTGATCCTCAACTCACCACAGTCATTGTGTTTTGCTTGGGTTATTCATCTTTATACCATGCCTGGAAAACCTCTTCATGGACACACTTGAGGTTGTATTAGGGCTCACCTTGTTTGTTTCTTTCACTCAGGGATTACAATCTCGTGCTGCCTGTTTCCTAGTATCTAAAATATTTTTCCTTGTATATTTCATTTCCTTCCTACTTAAATGTGAAATGAAAAGTCTGGCACCAAACTACTCCAACAAGACTAGAAGTGCAAGTTTATACTTGCCTGTTCCGTTGTTTTTGAAAATCTGCCATAGCACATTTTACAGTTTCCAGTATTTAAAAAAAAATTTCTTTAAACAGATTGAGCATAGATTATTATAAACACCATGTCATATAAATCTATTGTGTGTAGACCATGAATGCCTGGTAAATGTATTTTCAGTTGATTTTCACCCAGGTTCAGCATTTCTTATTCTCTTGTATGCTTTGTAAAATTTCACAGCTTACTGGCCATTGTCTTGAACAATAATTACAGTGTTCTCTGAAGTCAAAGAAAGTTGTCCCTTCCCTCCAGATATCTTTTCCTTCCTTTCTGCTATCATAGGTTTGAGAAGGTCTCAAACCAAATTAAAGATGTAAATTCCCCTGATTCACCCAGGCTGAGCATACTATGAATATACAATAGAAGGTTAAGTCTGTGACCATAAACTCTTCAATATTATTTTTTTTAATTTCATTTTTCTCTTCTTTTCCACTTTGTGCTAAGGAAGTCCTCCCTACATTTCTTAGCACTTGTTTGCTTTTACTTTGAAGATTAGTTCTTTAGCTCAAGAAAGGGGAAAATGGCAGGACTCTAGGCTATGATCTGTGTCGTTTTGGTCTGCATCAACGAGGGAACCAATAGAGCTGACTGGAGTATGCGTAAATGCCATGAGGGCAAAAGTATCATTAATAAGTATTTTCCCCTTCCTTCTCTTCTCTTCCTTCCTGCTTTATGTAAAAATGGACATGGGAGTTTCCCACTGTCTTTTTCATATTATTAATATTTCAAGCATCTGCTTTGCCAACACAGATGTCTACTCTATAGGGTAAAATGTGCATTATAGGATAGTCACACAATCCATATTCCATTAGAAAATATTCCTATTAGAAATATTTATTTTGAACCTAAGGTGCTTCTTGTACTTTTCTAATTCCTCTATAAGTCAAATCCTTATAATTACTTCTAAGTATAGTAATACTGAGTTTTATCCACTATCAACATGAACTGAACAAATGTTATGTTTGATATTACATGAGGCACTGCTTTTGGTGAAAAAAGTTGTAAAATACCAGGATTCCATAGACAAAAGGAACTGGAAAGAACTTACTTGAGTTCTTTTAGAAGAAAAAGGTTTTACTGGATTTTAAGACTGTCATCATTCAAATGAATTGAACCATTATAACCACACTTACAAATGCTGGAGGAAGTCACAAAAAAGAAGATCCTTATTATATACTTATGCCAGAAAGTTAGCATCTCCCTAGAGGGAAATTTTTGTCATGCTCCGTGACTTACGATATTGTTAGGAATGTTAAAAGGATTTGTCATGGTAAATCCACATGGTTAGAATTATAGTATGTAGAAATAGCATATCCTAAAAACTATGTTAGAAAAATAAACCGTTTTTAGATTTACAACACCAGATTAACAAGACATAAAGAAAGGAGGCAAGTCACACAAAAATTTAAGTTGCCTAAATATCCAAATCCAGATATAAAAGGAAGATTAAATTATTAACTTCTATCACAAAATTAATAGGGAAATGTAAATGTGCTCTGATAAAATAACTAGATTTTCTTTTCTAAAAACAAGAAAGCCTAAACAAATGATAAATGTATTTAATTTTATAAACGTATTCTAAAATTATTTCCTATGTAGTGATATTTAAATCAATTATTTTATACATAGGTGAAATGCCAGAAAATAATTTAAACTAATGTTTGGTTGTCACAAAATATGATTGGTTTATTAAATCTAAAATTCTTTATTTCAATGGGCCACCTTAAATATTATTCAGTTATGGAACTTTCAACCTCTGCCTAATTGTATCCTGAAAAATATCTCAAAATACAAAAAAATTCAGTTTCTTTATTTAGATAATCTGACAATGTATTTATCTGGTGAATTATTCAAACCAAATTCTAACCAAGCCTCTAGTCAAAACTTTGTAACAAATTTTATTAATTCTACCATTGGGATATGTTTGTCATTTATTGAGGGGATTGGTTAGAATGCTAACACTTATTTCATAACCATAGAACTACTGAAGGGGATTTTTGAGAATGTAGGGCTTAGTCACATCAAGTTCAGGGTATAGCAGTGAGGAACCGTAATAAACTGCACATATTCCTAACTCATCATCCTGAAGGTTACTAGACAACTTATAAGCAAAACCCACTTTATGCAGACACCATATAGATAAAGACAAACAGGCACATATTATATATGAATGGAAAACTGATGCTCAAATATTAATATAAAAATATATTATTTTTTATTAGCTTGTGCATTATTTATTTCCCCTATTCAAATACACACCATCCTGAGAGTGAAGCTTTGAACAGAATTTCATACCTGCTCTTTCCATCCCATTGAGGGAAATGTCTTCGTTAATAAGAGACACAGGGGTGACCTTCCAGATGGCGGAGAATTAAGACATGGAGATCACCTTCTTTCCCACAAATACATCAGAAATACATCTACATGTGCAACGACTCCTACAGAACACCTACTGAACACTGGCAGAAGACCTCAGACTTCCCAAAAGGCAAGAAACTCCCCATGTACCTGAGTAGGGCAAAAGAAAAATGAAAAAACAGAGACAAAAGAATAGGGACAGGACCTGCACCACTGGAAGGGAGCTGTGGAGGAAAAGTTTCCACACACTAGGAAGCCCCTTCACTGGCAGAGATGGGGGTTGGCAGGGGAGAAGCTTTGGAGCAACAGGGGTTTAGAGGGCAAAGCGGAGAGATTCCTGCAGAGGATCGGTGCCGACCAGCACTCACCAGCCCGAGAGGCTTGTCTGCTCACCCGCCGGGGCGGGTGGGGGCTGGGAGCTGAGGCTCTGGCTTTGGAGTTCAGATTCCAGGGAAAGGACTGGGGTTGGCTGTGTGAACACAGCCTGAAGGGGGCTAGTGAGCCAGAGCTAGCCAGGAGGGAGGCTGGGAAAAATTCTGGAACTGACTAAGAGGCAAGAGACCGATGTTTCAGGGTGTGCAAGGAGAGGGGATTCAGAGCACCGTCTAAATGAGCTCCAGAGATGGGCATGAGACGGGGCTATCAGCGCGGACGACAGAGAAGGGCATGAAATGCTAAGGCTACTGCTGTAGCCACCAAGAAGCCTGTGTGCAAGCACAGGTCACTCTCCACACCTCCCCACCCAGGAGCCTGTGCAGCCCGCCACTACCAGGGCCCCATGATCCAGGGACAACTTCCCCGGGAGAACGCACGGCGCGCTTCAAGCTGCGCAACATCATGCCGACCTCAGCCACCACAAGCTCGTCCGATGTTCTGTACCCCTCTCTCTCACTGGCCTGAGCCAGAGCCCCCTAATCAGCTGCTGCTTTAACCCCATCCTCTCTGGGTGGGAACAGATGCCACAGAGAGGGGACAGAGGCGGGGCCAACCCAAAGCTGAACCCCAGGAGCTGTGTGAACAAAGAAGAGAAAGGGAATTTCTCCCAGCAGCCTCAGGAGCAGCAGATTAAACTTTCATGGTCAACTTGATGTATGCTGCATCTGGGGAATACTTGAATAGACAATGAATCATGCCAAAATTGAGGTGGTGGACTTTGGGAGCAGCTGTAGACTTGGGGTTTGCTCCCTGTGGCTGACAGCATCTTGGTGCTCTGGCCGGGTGTCAGTCCTGTGCCTCTGAGGTGGGAGGGCTAAGGTCAGAACATTGGCCTCACAGCTCCACATAATATCAAATGGCGAACGCTCTCCCAGAGATCTCCATCTCAACGTTAAGACCCAGCCCCACTCAACAACCAGCAAGCTACGGTGCTGGACACCTTATGTCACACAACTAGCAAGACAGGAACACAACCCCATACATTAGCAGTGAGGCTGCCTAAAATCATAAAAAGGTCACAGACACCGCAGTACACACCAATGGATGCGGTCCTGCCCACCAGAAAGACAAGATTCAGCCTCATCTACCAGAACACAGGCACTAGTCCCCTCCACCAGGAAGCTTACACAACCCAATGAACCAACCTTAGCCAATGGGGGCAGACACCAAAAGCAACGGGAACTACGAACCTGCAGCCAGTGTAAAGGAGACACCAAACACAGTAAGTTAAGCAAAATAAGACAGAGAAACACACAGCAGTTGAAGGAGCAAGGTAAAAACCCACAAAACCAAACAGAAGAAGAGAAAATAGGCAGGCTACATGCAAAAGAATTCAGAGTAATGACAGTAAAGATGATCCAAAATCTTGGAAATAGAATGAGGAAAATAGAAGAAACATTTAACAAGGGCCTAGAAGAACTAAAGAGCAAACAAATAATGATGAACAATGCAATAAATAAAATTTAAAATAATCTAGAAGGAATCAATAGCAGAATAACTAAGGCAGAAGAGCAGATAAGTGACCTGAAAGATAAAATAGTGGAAATAACTACTGCAGAGCAGAATAAAGAAAAAAGAATGAAAAGAATTGAGGACAGTCTTAGAGACCTCTGGGACATTAAATGCACCAACATTCGAATTATAGGGGTCCTAGAAGAAGAAGAGAAAAAGAAAGGGACTGAGAAAATATTTGAAGAGATTATAGTTGAAAACTTCCCTAAAATGGGAAAGGAAATAGTCAAACAAGTCCAGGAAGTGCAGAGAGTCCCATACAGGATATATCCAAAGAGAAACACACCAAGACTCATATTAATCAAACTATCAAAAATTAAACACAAAGAAAGAATATTAAAAGCAGCAAGAGAGGGCTTCCCTGGTGGCGCAGTGGTTGAGAATCTGCCTGCCAGTGCAGGGGACACAGGTTCGAGCCCTGGTCTGGGAAGATCCCACATGCCACGGAGCAACTAGGCCCGTGAGCCACAACTACTGAGCCTGTGCGCCTGGAGCCAGTGCTCAGCAACAAGAGAGGCCGTGATAGTGAGAGGCCCACACACCGTGATGAAGAGTGGATCCTGCTTGCCACAACTGGAGAAAGCCCTCGCACAGAAACGAAGACCCAACACAGCCATAAATAAATAAATAAATAATTATTTAAAAAAAAAAAAAAAAAGGGGCAAGAGAAAAATAACAAATAACACAAGGAAATCCCCAGGAGGTTAACAGCTGATCTTTCAGCAGAAACTCTGCAAGCCAGAAAGGAGCGGCATGACATATTTAAAGTGATGAAAGGGATTCAGATTTGACAGAGAAATTAATACCTTTACAGACCAGTAAAAGCTAAGAAAATTCAGCACCACCAAACCAGCTTTACAACAAATGCTAAAGGAACTTCTCCAGGCAGGAAACACAAGAGAAGGAAAAGATGTACAATAACAAAACCAAAACAATTAAGAAAATGGTAATAGGAACATACATATCAATAATTACCTTGAATGTAAATGGATTAACTGCTCCAACAAAAAGAAATAGACTGGCTGAATGGATATAAAAACAAGACCCGTATATATGTTGTCTACAAGCGACCCACTTCAGACCTAAGGACACATACAGACTGAAAGTGAGGGGATGGAAAAAGATATTCCATGCAAATGGAAATCAAAATAAACCTGGAGTAGCAATTCTCATATCAGACAAAAGAGACTTTAAAATAAAGACAATTACAAGGGACAAAGAAGGACAGTACAGAATGATCAAGGAATCAATCCACCAAGAAGATATAATAATTTTAAATATATATGCACCAACATAGAAGCACCTCAATACATAAGGCAAATGCTAACAGCCATAAAAGGGGAAATCAACAGTAACACAATCATAGTAGGGGACTTTAACAGCCCACTTTCACCAATGGACAGATCATCCAAAATGAAAATAAATAAGGAAGCACAAGCTATAAATGAAACATTAAACAAAATGGACTTAATTGATATTTTTAGGATATTCCATCCAAAACAACAGAATGCACTTTCCTCTCAAGGGCTCATGGAGCATTCTCAGGATAGATCATATCTTGGGTCACAAATCAAGCCTTGGTAAATTTAAGAAAATTGAAGTTGTATCAAGTATCTTTTCCGACCACAATGCTATGAAACTAGATATGAATTTCAGGAAAAATATATGTAAAAAATACAAACACATTGAGGCTAAACAACACACTACTTAATAACTAAGAGATCATTGAAAAAATCGAAAAGGAAATCAAAAAATACCTAGAAACAAATGACAATGAAAATATGATGACCCAAAACCTATGGGATGCAGCAAAGCAGTTCTAAGAGGGAAGTTTACAGCAATACAATCCTACCTCAAAAAGCAAGAAACATCTCAAAAAAACAAACTAATCTTACACCTAAAGCAATTAGAGAAAGAAGAAAAAAGACACCTCAAAGTTAGCAGAAGGAAAGATATCATAAAGATCAGATCAGAAATAAATGAAAAAGAAATGAAGGAAAGGATAGCAAAGATCAATAAAATTAAAAGCTGGTTCTTTGAGAAGATAAACAAAATAAATAAAACACTAGCCAGACTCATCAAGAAAAAAAGGGAGAAGACTCAAATCAATAGAAGTAGGAATGAAAAAGGAAAAGTAACAACTGACACTGCAGAAATACAAAGGATCATGAGACGTTACTATAAGCAACTTTATGCCAATAAAATGGACAACCTGGAAGAAATGGACAATTCTTAGAAAAGCACAACCTTCCAAGACTGAATCAGGAAGAAATAGAAAACATAAACAGACCAATCACAAGCACTGAAATTGAGACTGTGATAAAAAATCTTCCAACAGAAGCCCAGGACCAGATGGCTTCAAAGGCAAATTCTATCAAACATTCAGAGAAGAGCTAACACCCATCCTTCTCAAACTCTTCCAAAATATAGCAGAGGGAGGAACACTCCCAAACTCATTCTACAAGGACACCATCACCCTGATACCAAAACCAGACAAGGATGTCACAAAGAAAGAAAACTACAGGCCAATATCACTGATGAACATAGATGCAAAAATCCTCAACAAAATACTAGCAAACAGAATCCAACAGCACATTAAAAGGATCATACACCATGATCAAGTGGGGTTTATCCCAGGAAATCAATCAATGTGATAAACCATATTAACAAATTGAAGGAAAAACACATATGATCATCTCAATAGATGCAGAAAAAGTTTTCAACAAAATTAAACACCCATTTATGATAAAAACCTTGCAGAAAGTAGGCATAGAGGGAACTTGCCTCAACATAATAAAGGCCATATATGACAAGCCCACAGCAAACATCATCCTCAATGGTGAAAAACTGAAACCATTTCCACTAAGATCAGGAACAAGACAAGGTTGCCCACTCTCACCACTATTACTCAACACAGTTTTGGAAGTTTTAGCCACAGCAATCACAGAAGAAAAAGAAATAAAAGGAATCCAAAATTGAAAAGAAGAAGTAAAGCCATCACTGTTTCAGATGACGTGATACTATACATAAGAGAATCCTAAAGATGCCACCAGAAAACCACTAGAGCTAATCAAAGTTGGTAAAGTTGCAGGAAACAAAATTAATGCACAGAAATCTCTAGCATTCCTATACACTCATGATGAAAAATCTGAAAGAGAAATTAAGGAAACACTCCCATTTACCACTGCAACAAAAAGAATAAAATACCTAGGAATTAACCTACCTAAGGAGACAAAAGACCTCTATGCAGAAAACTATAAGACACTATGAAAGAAATTAAAGATGATGCAAACAGATGGAGAGATATACCATGTTCTTGGACTAGAAGAATCAACATTGTGAAAAATGAGTATACTATTCAAAGCAATCTACAGATTAAATGCAATCCCCATCAAACTACCACTGGCATTTTTCACAGAAGTAGAACAAAAAATTTCACAATTTGTATGGAAACACAAAAGGCCCCGAATAGCCAAAGGAATTTTGAGAAAGAAAAATGGAGCTGGAGGTATCAGGCTCCTGGACTTCAGTCTATACTACAAAGCTACAGTAATCAAGACAGTATTGTAGTGGCATTAAAGAAGAGATATAGATCAATGGAACAAGACAGCAAACCCAGAGATATATCCACGCACATATGGTCACCTTATTTTTAATAAAGGAGGCAAGAATCTATAATGGAGAAACGATAGCCTGTTAAATAAGTGGTGCTGGGAAAACTGGACAGGTACATGTAAAAGAATGAAATTAGAACACTCTCTAACACCATACACAAAAATAAACTCAAAATGCATTAAAGACCTAAATGTAAGGCCAGACACTATAAAACTCTTAGTGGAAAACATAGGCAGAACACTCTATGTCATAAATCACAGCAAGATCCTTTTTGGCCCACCTCCTAGAGAAATAGATATAAACCAAAAATAAACAAATGGGACCTAATGAAACTTAAAAGCTTTTGCACAGCAAAGGAAACCATAAACAAGATGAAAAGACAACCCTCAGAATGGGAGAAAATATTTGTAGATGAAGCAACTGACAAAGGATTCATCTCCAAAATTTACAAGCAGCTCATGTGACTCAATATAAAAAAAACAAAGAACCCAATCCAAAAATGGGCAGAAGACCTAAATAGACATTTCTCCAAAGAAGATATACAGATTGCCAACTAACACATGAAAGGATGCTCAATGTCACTAATCATTAGAGAAATGCAAATCAAAACTACAGTGAGGTATCCCCTCACAGACAGTCAGAATGGCCATCATCAAGATACCTACAAACAATAAATGCTGGAGAGCATGTGGAGAAAAGGGAACCCTCTTGCACTGTTGGTGGGAATGCAAATTGAAACAGACACAATGGAGAACAGTATGGAGGTTCCTTAAAAAACTAAAAACAGAACTACCATATGACCCAGCAATCCCACCAACTGGCATATACCCCTAGAAAACCATAATTCAAAAAGAGTCATGTACCACAATGTTCATTGCAGCTCTATTTACAATAGCCAGGGCATGGAAGCAACCTAAGTGTCCATTGACAGATGAATGGATAAAAAAGATGTGGCACATATATACAATGGAATATTACTCAGCCATAAAAAGAAACGAAATTAAGTTATTTGTAGTGAGCTGGATTGTAGGGCGCGGCTGGATAGCCATTGCGCATGCGCTAAGCATGCCGCTAGGGCGCATGCACCTAATATGCTAATCAGGTTTTGAAGCAGTGGCCTATCCAAAGTCCGGCTTGCGAAATGCGATAACCATACGGACGAATCGGGGACTTACACGAGTCCTTAAGCCCTTATATAAGCAGACAGGCTCGAGCGTACGGGGTCTTCCTTCCATCCGCCTGAAACCAAGCTGTACTCCAATAAAGTGTGATGCGAGAAGAATCTAGCGTGTGGTGATTCGTCATTCTGCTGGTCAGAAGCGGCTCGCCGCACTGGATGGACCTAGAGAGTGTTATACAGTGTGAAGTAAGTCAGAAAGAGAAAAATAAATACTGTATTCTAACACATATATATGGAAACTTAAAAAAAAAGTTCTGAAGAACCTAAGGGCAGGACAGGAAAAAAGACGCAGACATAGAGAATGGACTTGAGGACACAGGGATGGGGAAGGGTAAGCTGGGATGAAGTGAGAGAGTGGCATTGATATATATACATTACAAAACGTAAAATAGATAGCTAGTGGGAAGCAGCTGCCTAGCACAGGGAGATCAGCTCGGTGCTTTGTGACCTCCTCGAGGGGTGAGATCGGGAGAGTGGGAGGGAGGAGATATGGGGATCAATGTATATGTACAGCTGATTCACTTTGTTATAAAGCAGAAATTAACACATCAGTGTAAAGCAGTTCTACTCCAATAAAGATGTTAAAAAATAAAATAAAATAAAATAAATGAAAAGGAAAAAAATAAGAGACAATATAAACTATGACTATTATGATGGAGATCTGAATAAACAAGTAAGGCATTTGATACCCTATCTAACAGGTCTATAGTGCATTTCCAAGGAAGTCATGCACTTGTAATGGAAACTACAGAAGAGGAATAAGTTGATGAGCCAAGTGTGGAGAAAGTGCAGTGGAAACACTGCCCAATGTTTACAGAAGCTTTTAGTGGTTTAAATTATCTCCAGGGACACTGGAAATTGACAAGGGAGTAAGAATTCTTTCAGCACCAGTAATAAATGGAAGAGTTCTTTATATAGTTAGATTTTTTGTTCACAGGGAGACAGGAGAGCATGATTTCTACTACCTGAAAATCTGTTGTTAGTAAAACAGTCAGACATGTCATAAAATATTGACAAATATTAACCTATTTACATGAGAATATCACAGAATTTCTCATAGAACACAGATATCATAGCACATGTAATTATTTTCTAGTTAGGAATGTTAAAAATATCATATCCCATAAAATGTACACATAATTATCTAGGATTTAGTGGTGCATTCTATAAAATAGTGTGCATTCACGCCTTCTATATGTATATGACTTTAATTGTTCATCTTCAGGGCTTACTACTTCCCTCATGTCCATAATTACATCTATATTTATATATCTGCATCTATATATAAATTTATCTTTAGAAGTCTACTCAAAACTATCTATTGATGGACTAAAAAAATTTCAAACTTCATGTAAATAAATATTTGTTGATTACTTCCCCCCCATCTCTTGTCCAAATGGTACCCTCCTCAGTAAACGTCACTTAAATCCACATTATGCCAATAAAATTGTGTTGTGATTTTTGACTTTGATATTATCCGTCTTTTACACACCACATCTGGTACATAAGCAAAACTTCTTGTCTTCTTAATGTATCCGAAATGATCTCACCTGGACTATGATAGTAGTATCCAAAATGGTTGTCAGCATTCTCTATTACTGTCTGTTTTCCACATATTTTTGGTAGCATTAGAGTCATACTTCTGTGACCATAAATCAAAACCCATCATTACCATGCAAACTTTTTGATCACATCAAAACAAAATCCAAATTCTTGCTCTCATTTTAAAAAACAAAACAAAGAATTAACTATAAGTCTATATATATTAACTTGCCGAAGGCTATTCCGCTAAGTCATTTGCAACCATATTTTTTACTCTCAGCTCACTACACTTTAGCAAGACTTATATCTTTGCTCTTTGTTATTAATAACAAATTAATTATCATAGCAGTAAATTTGTTATTGCTGTTCTCTATGCCAGAAATAAGCTGCTGCCTAACTTGTTTCCCACTTAATTCACTGTCTGCTCAAACGCCATTGTCTCCCTGGACTACTCTTATAAAAATAGCCACATCATCTATCATTCTTTATCTTCGTTTCCTGTCATATTACTGTTTGAAATATTATGGGGTTTTTTTTTTGTTGTTGTTAGTTTATTGACTATCTCTGCCAACTAGAATGTTAGCTCCACTTCCGCAAAGGTTTTTATCAACGTTCCTATCTGCTATATTCCCAAAAAACTGTGCTTGGGACCCAGAAGATTTTTTTTTTAATTTTGTTAAATGAATGAATGAGTGAATGCAGAGTTAACTGTATTCTTCTCTGGAGGGTTTATGATCAGTTTTATCCAAAAGCTTACAGCTAACTACTTAGGGAACTAGGGGATATTGGCATACTAATGATTGAAAAGGAAGTTTGAGCTGAAATAATAATTGTAACATTTAAAATTTGGAAAGAAAAAAGTTTACTTTTAATTGTGCTACCATCTTCATATTTTTCTCTCAGTAGGCAACTTTAGGACAATCATAGTGCTTAATATTTATAATTAGATTTTTGTTGTTTTACAAAGAAATGTTTTAATGTAATGTAAAAGGTGGAGTGAACCAAAACCTACCCATCCCATCAGTTTACCAAAACTATTTTTCTGGTATTAGCGAATTCTGATTTGCTGTTGGTCCTGTATATAGACAGACAGAAATGAAGTAGAACTGCCTGCCTTGTAATGGGATAATGCATAATACTTTGTGTTTTGTAAAATACATGGTAAAAGGAAGTTTTATTAAAAGTATTATGAAATACATAGGCCAGGAGTTTAGACGACCAAAAAGCTGATAAAATAGGAAAGACATATAATTAGAAATATCCAGAGAATAAAGATATGTTACAGGAAACTTATGATGGAAACAGTGTATTTCCTGTAATTAAGATAATTTTCTCATAATTTCATTCATAGTAATCCATTTTGAATGACACTCATGATGCACTGTTTGTTGAAAGAAGCAGGCAACAGAACAGCATGGACACTTTGATTTTAACCTTGTTACATTAAACATGGCACACTGTCCTTGTCAACCTTATCAATTACTCTATTTAAATTGATTTATTACATTAGTTTGCAACTGTATCTTGGAAACGTGTGCTGACAACTTTTCATTCAATTCATCAGTTCTTTCTTTCAAAAGATCAATTACCTTATTGTATTTTCTAGACCATTACCTGGGATTGAAGTAAGTCTCACAAGGTAATTACTTACGTTGTCCTTCTAGTACTTTAAAGTCTGAGTTTATTAACCTTTCTTAAGCCAAGAGAGAATTTACAAGACATCTAGAGATTTATTGATAACTATTAGTTTAAATGACTTTAGTAAGACTTTTATATCTTATCAACTATCTCATTATACATATTTTTAGCATGCATTACTATTTTATCTGAAACTTAGCAAATTAAATACATTTTAACATACTTAATCTATAAACATAAAAGTTTTGTTAAAGAAAGATGGAATAGTTCTATAAGTATAGTTTGGAAGCAGAGTACAAATTAGTCCATCATGCTCAACACTCTCTAATAATAGTAAATGTGATGAGAAGTTATTCTGATGACAAGGATATTCTCTCCCTTCTTTCTTTGCAAGATTCCTGTTTATACTGTTTGTAGTACACCAATCCAGTGTTATCTTAAAATGCTAGCCTGTTGACCATACTATATACTAGTATCCAATTTTTCTTTAATGACTTCTGACTAAAGAGTTCTGAAACTCAGATGAGAATTTGATTGCTTTGAGGCCAAAAACATGAATAACTTATGTCCTAATATATAAGAAAAGAAACAAATGCAAAAAGTAAGTCTTTTCTTGTAAGATTAATTAAAGTGTTAAGAGTTTATTTTATAAGAAGGACTATAGAGATAATAAATAGAAGTTTGGTATTTAACACATTATTCTCAGAGATCTAGGCAGTGCAAATAAACTGAATCAAATGCATATACATACTGAAAAAGAAGGAAGAAAAGATAAAATTAGGATTGCCTGAAAATAAAATTTTATAGCTGAAGGCCATGGTCAAAAATTAAAATATTTTTTAAATTATGAAAATGCCATACAAAGGCAAATGAGGTAATTAATACAAAATAGGTTTTCTACAACAAAAATAACACAAATAGGAAATATATTTTAAAAACTGACAAAATATAAATTATATTAGAGCAAATAAAACAGATATCCAAAATCTATGATAGAATAAAAAATTTACTAAAGGACAAAATTAAAGCTTTATGTAAAATGAGATGTTTTGCTTTTGGAAATGAAATCCATAGCCAGCAGAATCTCATTACTGTTGTTAGAGCATAGTTTTATGCAATTTCTTGGATGCTAGTTTCATATATTATCAAATATAAAATATTTCTTATCTTTGATCAAGCAATTCTACTTCTAAGGATTTGTTATATACATATAGCTGCAATGTGAAAAAATATTTATGTGAAAATAATTTCTCCAAATCTTTTATTATAATAGTAAAAATTTATATAGCCAAAAAGAGAGGACTAGTTATGTAAATATATACAAACCATTACCTCAGTTAATAAATAACATTAGATAATCTTTAAAATGATTATTTATGCATATATACTACAAATATACACATATATACAGAAAACATTCATATTATCTCAGTGAAAATATCTGTAAAAGTGTATTATGTAAATATATGCATTTAGTGATATCTGGAATAAAGGCCATCAAAATATAAAATGTGATTATTTCTGAAGGTTGAACTTTACAGAATGAGTATGTTCTTCCATGTCTTTTACTGTATGATTTAAATAGTGGATACTATGCATCTATCATTCTAAAAAATATCATCTCTTAATTAGAAGGTGAAAATTAAAGTAGAGCTAAGAAAGCATTTTTGTTTATATAACTATTATTTTTCAGTACAGAAATAATTATCAGAACAATATAATGCTATATGGTTTTAACACTAATAATTAAAGTTATTATTAACTTTAAAAGTTTCTCTCCTGAAATTACATTGCATTAGATGCTATTTAGTGATTCATTACTATTTTATAGAATGTATACTTCTTTAAAAGATACACATAAATCATATAGCTGTATGGGGAACTATCTCCAAATATATGGAAAAAATAAACACTATTGTGAAAAATGCCTGAAAGAGTTGGATGTTAACTCTATTTTTTAATTAAAGTATAGTTGATTTACAATATTGTGTTAAATATTGCACACCAGTTTCTGCTCTACAGCAAAGTGATTCATTTATGTGTGTGTGTGAATATATATGTATATATATATATATATATATATATATATATATATATATATCCTTTCTCATATTCTTCTCCATTATAGTTTATTACAGAATATTGAATATAGTTCCCTGTGCTATACAGTAGGACTTTGTTTTATCTATTTTATGTATAGTAGTTTGTATCTGCTGACCCCAAACTCCTAATTTGTCTCTCCCCTACCCCTGTCCCTTTTGGTAACCATAAGTTTGTTTTCTATGTCTGACTCTATTTCTGTTTTACAAGTAAGTTCATTTGTATCATATTTTACATTCCACATATAAATGATATCATCTGTTATTTGTCTATATAACTCTATTTTCTTTACTTTTAACAAAAAGTCTTGATTTGGAAGTGAGCATTATTAGACATGTTTAATTCTTGAAAAAGTAGAAATACCTGTTTAATATGAAATTCTGTAGTAAGATGACATAACATATTTTTCTATTATTTCTGTACATGTTCTTTCCTGTAATTATAAACTAAGTTTGTAGTTTTTATTTTAATGAGGGACTAATCATATTGATAACAGAAACAGAAGACTTCAATTACTCCTCTGGTTTCTTTGTTTGTTTTAGTTAAATCTGTGCTCTATAAAAATGACTTTCTCCTTCGCTTTAATATATAATAATCTTAGTCTCTTAATTGATCAAATATTCATTCATTCAAACATTCGATGAACATGTATTTTGTACCATCCATACGCCCAACACTAAACTAGGCACAGTGGCCTATTTAAAAAAAAACATAGGGCTTCCCTGGTGGCGCAGTGGTTGGGAGTCCGCCTGCCGATGCAGGGGACACGGGTTTGTGCCCCGGTCCGGGAGGATCCCACATGCCGCGGAGCGGCTGGGCCCGTGAGCCATGGCCGCTGAGCCTGTGCTCCGCAGCGGGAGAGGCCACAGCAGTGAGAGGCCAGCATACTGAAAAAAAAAAAAAAAAAAAAAAAAAAAAAAAAAAACATAAAAGAACTAAAAATTCTTAACTCTGAGACAAAACCATAATCCAATAGTTATAATAAAATCTAATAGATATATTAATACCATGAGTACCAAGCTCATGATAGGGAGTTTCAAAAATATCTTGCCACGGTAGGAAATATAAATCTTCCTACAGAAAATATCTAAATATTGGTGCTACGATTTAAAGATACAATATTTTCCCCTATTCACAGAAAGTATAAGGCGTAGTTATTATACTAATTTAGGTGGAATTAGTGATTAAACACTTTGTGATTTAAGTGTTTTGGAAGGTAACTTATTTTGAGTTACAAACAGAAGCTTAGTGAAAAAGTTTTGTCTGTTTAAAGTTGTAGCTCTAAACCTGCGACAAAGACTTGAAAACCGCCCTCTGGTGACGTCTGAGGACTTCCTCTGCACCATCTGTGCTTTTGAAATGTCAGCACTATAAGTATCTGATACTGAGAACAAGCTGCAAGGAGCTCACAGAAATAGGACTACTAACTTTTATCAGATTCAGCCCACTACTTGCCATAGATGGCAACAGAAACAATCTGATGTCCTTTACTTGATGAAAATGGTCTTCAGCAGAAACTGTTAAAAATGTAGGGATTCCTAAGAATTTGCTGACACAATATTACAAATTTGGATAAAATTTCAATTTTTTATGGTAAATTAAAATTTTATTATTACTTTTTTTGGCTGAGACGCTATAAGGAACTTAAGAAAATTGGATATATTCAATGCCCATTAACCTTTGAAATGTTTGTTACTGACCAAAGAAAGATGGTATTTTGCCTGTATTCGAATCAAATAATATTTACAAATGGTTTAATCAACAAAATGACATAATTATTCTCTGTATATTACTAAATAGCTAGTTGATAAGAAAGAAAATCCAACGAATATGCAATCATCTCATCTCAACATTAATTTTACCTGCAATAAAAATTTGAAAGAAATATAAATTTCTGTCTACCATCTTGTGGGATTTTAAAAAAATGATATTTACTCATACAAATATCTATAAATGGGTTTTACAATCTATCTTACAAATATCTTGAATTAAATTAATATAAGCTAATGTAAGAAGATCAGTGTGGTGGTATTTTATAACAAACCATGTAGAAGTAATTCAACTGTCAACTTAAAATGTTAGGGACTTAAAAACATACTTTTTTCCAGAGTAAAAAACTTTTCATATAACATACACAATGTTTTTCATTAGATACATTATTATATCAAAAAGGAGAAGTTGCAGTTTTGTTTTTGTATAGAGTTAATATGATTCCAACTATCAACTTGAAGAGTAGCTGTATAACATAACAATGGGTGCATAATCAAACCATGAGTTACAAACCAGTTACAGTATAAAGAACAGCAGTGACTTCTGAAATAATAAGTGTTCTTTTTCCCTTTTAAAATTGTCAACCATGACTAATGTGCCTTTTTTTGGTACATCACCCAATTTGAGAGTTTGTTGGTATATATATATTTTTTTAATTGGAGTGTAATTGCTTTACAATGTTATGTTAGTTTCTGCTGCACAATAAAGTGAATCAGCTATATGTATACGCATATCCCCTCCCTCTTGGACCTCCCTCCCCCATCCATCCCACACGTGTAGGTCATCACAGAGCACTGAGCTGAGCTCCCTGTGCTATACAGCAGGTTCCCACTAGCTATCTATTTTACACATGATAGTGTATTTATGTCAAACCTAATCTCCCAATTCATCCCACCCTCCCCTTCCTCCCTTGTGTCCACACGTCCGTTCTCTACGTCTGCGTCTCTATTCCTGCTCTGCAAATAGGTTCATCTGTACCATTTTTCTAGATTCCACATATATGCATCATTAGTAGAGATGTGGATGGACCTAGAGTCTGTTATACAGAGTGAAGTAAGCCAGAAAGTGAAAAACAAATATTGTATATTAACGGATATTTGCTGGTATATTCTTGAACAGCTTTTGCTATTTATATAGCCTTGGGATATGAATTAAAGTTGTATAGTGCATATGAATCCCCCACTGATGAGAATACTCTTTACTTGTTTCTACTCATGAGGACAATAATTTTTTATTTTAAAATCAGGAAAATAAATAAAATATATAGATATAAATCTTTGTGCTGTAAAAATGAATCTAAAGCAAGGAAGAACCAATATTGATCATACATAAATGTAATATTATATTTATATTAACAAAATTTAATTTAGTTAAATGATATTTTTTTCATGTAGCCAACAATTTATTTCTCTAATTATATAGAAATGAAATGTCAGTAAGTATTATTTCCTGGAGGACATGACACTGATTCACTGCAGATAACTGCTGTATAAGCAGTTATAAAATGTTCAGTAATTGTGACTTTAACTAATTTATATTGTTTATTAGTCAAAGTATGAAGAGTTTCATATTCCTATATTTTGGTGCAAAGAAGAGCTGACCCCTGTGAATTGTTAGATTCAAGCATAAAGTCACATAAAATTAAGTAGGTACAGAATTACTTAATGAACTCAGACTGATCATAATTCAAAATCTGAAAGAAATTTAATTTTATATTGACTATCTTCTATCTTTCTGTTTTATTTTTATTGCAGGAGAGATATTTCTTATAATATCTTAAGAATAGTATGAACTTTTTCTTTCAAAAGTAGGCTATAAATATAGATTTCCTATAGCTCTTATTGAAGTAATTTAAGCCACCACTTTTCAGATGCAGACTTATTTTTTCCTCCTGATTAGGTGACACCAAACTAATTTACTCTTTTGTATTATAAGCACTTCGCTGGCTTTTTTTTTTTTGCATACTGTTTGTCACAGGACAATGCAAAAAGAAATACATCAATTTTTACTATTGTACAATAGCATCTCAATGAAGAAGACAGTATATGGTATGGCGACGACAACAGTGCACAAATGTAACTGACATTTATCAATAAATGTAAAGACAATGAATTTTAATTATAAAACTATTTCCAAGTAGGTATGGACATTTTTTTTGTAAATACCAGATTTTCAGTAAAAGGGGTTTCACTTCTTTCAACTGAGATGGTAAGACAAGAATCTATCAGATTTCAGGGCAAAAACACAATGACAACTCATCAAGAAAATGAAGTAATAAATCTTTCACTGTCAAAGATTATCACATTCAATATGACGGAGTATCATATTCAATATGATGGACAAACCTCTTTTAGAATAACAATGGTACACTCTTGACAAAATACTTAATACAAAATAAAATAAAAAATGAACTGCATAAAGGCAAGACCACATTAAACAGGAGTTGAAACTTGGAAGAAGGCAAAGATTAATTTCTGAATTTGGGGGCTTTGGCCTGAGGGAGTGGTGTAAGGCAGAGAGAGGTGCTTGGAAGCCGAAGATACAATAAAGACCCCACCATCATTCTGGCTTGAAAACTCAGATGACAGGGCTTCCCTGGTGGCGCAGTGGTTGAGAGTCCACCTGCCAATGCAGGGGACGCGGGTTCGTACCCCAGTCCGGGAAGATCCCACATGCCGCGGAGCGGCTGGGCCCGTGAGCCGTGGCTGCTGAACCTGCGCGTCCGGAGCCTGTGCTCCGCAATGGGAGAGGCCACAACAGTGAGAGGCCTGCGTACAGCAAAAAAAAAAAGAAATAAAAAACTCAGATGACAGAGCAAGGGTTAACCCCTGCAGCAGAAATCTGAGAAAGGAATTCCAGAAAGAGAGAGCTTTAATTTTTCTGTTTAAATTTTGCCAATTCACTGGCTAAACTCTGAACCTCTTATTTATAGCATTCATGCTGCCAAGCTAAAGCTCAAAGAATTGAACTGAGATTTGAACTGCCATCCACCACAAATGAGAAAGAGTTTGCAATTTTTACCTTTCCAATTTAATTTCCCACACAACAAAATTATTACCACTCTCTGGGAGAATACAACAAAATCCACAGTCTACAATATCTAACATCACAAAGTCCAGCACACAATGTAAAACGATTTGACCCATGCAGAACCAGGGAAAACACAACAGAGATAATCCAGGTGTTGGCAACATTAGGCAAGGACTTGAAAGCCGCTATTATATCTATGCACAATGAAGTAAAGAAAAATACCCTTAGAATGAATGAAAAGATAAGAATATTAGCAGAGAAAAAGAACCTATTTTTAAAAAGAGGTAAATATAGAATTTCTAATTGTAAAATATGATGTCTATAATAAAACCTTCGCTGAGGGCTGCTGGTTTCAGCTACAACACCAAAAGGGCTTGATAGTCATCCCTCCTGTCCTCACAAGAAGCTGGACAAATTAAAAATCAACAATCTTTCTCGGACCCATTAGAGAAATGAAGTCACAGGACAAACTGCTATGCTGAAATCTGAAGAGAAAGGAGCACCCACAGTGTTAAAGGAGGCAACACCTGTTTACCTGGAATAGAAGCTCCTGGTGCCATAAACTAGCATGAACACTGAAATGCTTGATAAATTTCTGATATTGATAAATTCCTGGAGACTGAATATGAACTGGTATGAAAGTGAAAACTCCTGAAGGCTGCTTCTGTTGGAGGTCTCGCTCTTTTATAGGTATTCTTTCTAAGAATTTTACCACATTCTTATTATGAGAATCTGTGAAACATTTCCTCATGAATCTGGCAGAGGAAGGGGAGAAGTAACTATTGTAAAACATGCCCAGATCCTTCTCCATAACTAAGACCTACTTTCTTTGCAAGAATGGAATTCTGGAACAACGTATTGGGTGTGCATTAGTCAGTGTTCTCCAGAGACACAAAACCAACAGGAGAAGAATACATACTGTCCTCAATACCTCAAAAGTCCAAAACACTGTTAGATCTAATTTTGATTTTATGAGGCTGAAAACAGTTTTCCTATGCATGCCAGTGGGATTGAATCTTGCGAATAGGCTCAAGAAACTTTATTTCATAAATACAACCCTGAATTTTGTTAGAATTTATCATCCACCCTCCTGGAAGAAATGTGGTAATGTCTCAGTCGGGGACTTTGAAACTGAGGATTTTGTTTTGAAACAAAACAACCACCAAAGCTTTGAACATCAGAGGGTAAAAACACTTGTTTTAAATCCTGCCCACCTCCTAGTGATAAACAGCAGAGGAGTTTAGGAGTTAAGATACTGCTGTGGAAGACTTCCCTTAGCACTTCTCTACATGGGACTCTGCCTGATAGAATTACCTCTGACCCTCATGGCATGTGGAAGTACAATTATTTAATAAATCAATTACTAATATACATTTAAACATGGAAGCCACAAAAAGTCATTGATTTGCCCAACGGACTCCAAACACAAGGTCACTTTAACTTATTTCCTCTTTGTGAACTTTACTCAGATTTCATCAGCAGACTTTGGGTGGACCCGTATTCCGTGGGTCTGCATAAAATGGTAACTTGGGTACCTGTATCAACAGACTAATAATAATCTGGATCTCTCGCATACCTGAAGTTTCTCAGATCACTGGACGAGATACATATGACTTTTAATCTCCCTTAGGATAGGAAGAGTTTATCTCTACCCCTAGGAAAGCAGCAGATGTGAGAATAGAGGGAGGATATATACACTACCACTCTCTCACTTTGTCCCAGCTTACCCTTCCCCCTCCCCATGTCCTCAAGTCCATTCTCTAGCAGGTCTCTGTCTTTATTCCCGTCTTGACCGTAGGTTCTGCATGACTATTTTTTTTTTGACATTCCATATATATGTGTTAGCATACGGTATTTTTCTCTTTCTGACTTACTTCACTCTGTATGACAGACTCTAGGTCCATCCAACTCACTACAAACAACTCAATTTCATTTCTTTTTATGGCTGAGTAATATTCCATTGTATATATGTGCCACATCTTCTTTATCCATTCATCCGATGATGGACACTTACGTTTCTTCCAGGTCCTGGCTATTGTAAATAGAGCTGCAATGAACACTGTGGAACAGGACTCTTTTTGAATTATGGTTTTCTCAGGGTATATGCCCAGTAGTGGGATTGCTGGGTCATATGGTAGTTCTACTTTTAGATTTTTAAGGAACCTCCATACTGTTCTCCATAGTGGCTGTATCAATTTACGTTCCCACCAACAGTGTATGAGGGTTCCCTTTTCTCCACACCCTCTCCAGCATTTATTGTTTCTAGATTTTTTGATGATGGCCATTCTGACAGGGGTGAGATGATATCGCATTGTAGTTTTGACTTGCATTTCTCTAATGATGTTGAGCATTCTTTCATGTGTTTGTTGGCAGTCTGTATATCTTCTTTGGAGAAATGTCTATGTAGGTCTTCTGCCCATTTTTGGATTGGGTTGTTTGTTTTTTTGATATTGAGCTGCATGAGCTCCTTGTAAATTTTGGAGATTAATCCTTTCTCAGTTCTTTCATTTGCAAATATTTTCTCACATTCTGAGGGTTGTCTTCATCTTGTTTATGGTTTCCTTTGCTGTGCAAAAGTTTTTAAGTTTCATTAGGTCCCATTTGCTTATTTTTGTTTTTGTGGAACCCAGAAAAATGGTACAGATGAACCGGTTTGCAGGACAGAAGTTGAAACACAGATGTAGGGAACAAATATATGGACACCAAGGGGGGAAAGTGGCAGAGGGTGGGGGTGGTGGTGTGAAGAATTGGGCGATTGGGATTGACATGTATACACTGATATGTATAAAATTGATGACTAATAAGAACCTGCAGTATAAACAAACAAACAAACTTTGTTTTTGGTTATTTGTATGGAAATATGTTAATATAAATGTTTCAGACATTACATGAAATTTTTAAAAATCTTATATATTCTGGTATGTCATAAGTCATAATTCTAGTTATTACTTTAAAATGTATATCTCAGAAATAACTAAATTTCCTTATCAATTGCATTATGAACTTTCATCAAATCTTTAACCGTGGTCATTTTTAAGTCTTTTGTCATTTACAGACAGTTCTGGGTGTACTCTGATGCTTTCACAAAAATATTCCTATAAAAGGGTTTCATCTTCAAGGAATGCATGGAAAAGACTCTGACAAGTACAGGTTTATGATAACTGACTATACTGCTGAACTGAATGAATAAGCATTTTTAGAACTCTAATGGAAAACTGATGAATTCATAAAATTGCTAACAAAAGATCAAGATGAAAAAAAATAATTACATGGGACTGAGTGAACTGATGAGGATGATTATAATTTTTGTGACTTTCTGTTTGAATACAAAAAAAAATTACAGGCCAATATCACTGATGAACATAGATGCAAAAATCCTCAATAAAATACCAGCAAACAGAATCCAGCAGCACATTAAAAGGATCATACACCATGATCAAGTGGGGTTTATCCCAGGGATGCAAGGATTCTTCAAAATATGCAAATCAATCAATGTGATACACCGTATTAACAAGTTGAAGGATAAAAACCATATGATCATCTCAATACATGCAGAAAAAGCTTTTGACAAAATTCAACACCCATTTATGATAAAAACCCTCCAGAAGGTAGGCTTGAGGGAACTTACCTCAACATAATAAAGGCCATATATGACAAACCCACAGCCAACATCGTTCTCAATGGTGAAAACCTGAAACTCTTTCCAGTATCATCAGGAACAAGACAAGGTGGCCCACTCTCACCACTATTATTCAACATAGTTTTGGAAGTTTTAGCCATAGGAATCAGAAATAAAAAGAAATAAAAGGAATCCAAATTGGAAAAGAAGAAGTAAAACTGTCACTGCTTGCAGATGACATGATACTATACATAGAGAATCCTAAAGATGCTACCAGAAAACTACTAGAGCTAATCACTGAATTTGGTAAAGTAGCAGGATACAAAATTAATGCACAGAAATCTCTTGCATTCCTAATGATGAAAAATCGGAAAGTGAAATTAAGAAAACACTTCCATTTACCACTGCAACAAAAAGAATAAAATACCTCAGAATAAACCTACATAAGGAGACAAAAAACCCATATGCAGAAAATTATAAGACACAGATGAAAGAAATTAAAGACGATAGGAATAGATGGAGAGATATACCATGTTCTTGGATTGGAAGAATCAACATTGTGAAAATGACTATACTACCCAAAGCAGTCTACAGATTCAGTGCAATCTCTATCAAATTACCAATGGCATTTTCACATAATTAGAACAAAAAATTTCACAATTTTTATGGAAACACAAAAGACCCCGAATGGCCAAAGCAATATTGAGAATGGAAAACGGAGCTGGAGTAATCAGGCTCCCGGGTTTCAGACTATACTACAAAGCTACAGTAATCAAGACAGTATTGGTACTGGCACAAAAACAGAAATATAGATTAATGGAACAGGATAGAAAGCCCAGAGATAAACCCACACACATATGGTCACCTTATCTATGATAAAGGAGGCAAGAATATACAATGGAGAAAAGATAGCCTCTTCAATAAGTGGTGCTGGGAAGACTGGACAGCTACATGTGAAAGAATGAAATTAGAACACTCCCTAACACCATAAACAAAAATAAACTGAAAATGGATTAAAGACCTAAATGTAAGGCCAGACACTCTGAAACTCTTAGAGGAAAACATAGGCACAACACTCTATGACATAAATCACAGCAAGATCCTTTTTGACCCACCTCCTCCACCTTCTCTGATTGTCATGGCTAGTACTTGCAAAACTATGTTGAGTAAGAGTGGTGAGAGTGGACATCCTTGTCTTGTTCCTGATCTTAGACGAAATGCTTTCAGTTTTTCACCATTGAGAATGATGTTTGCTGTGAGTTTATCGTACATGGCCTTTATTATTTTGAGGTAGGTTCCCTCTATGCCCACTTTCTGGAGTGTTTTTTGTTGTAAATGGTTGGTGAATTTTGTCAAAAGCTTTTTCTGCATTTATTGAGATGATCATATGGTTTTTATTCTTCAATTTGTTAATATGGTGTATCACATCGATTGATTTGCATATACTGAAGAATCCTTGCATCCCTGGGATAAATCTCACTTGATCATGGTGTATGATCCTTTTAATGTGCTGTTGGATTCTGTTTGCTAGTATTTTATTGAGGATTTTTGCATCTGTAGTCATCAATGATATTGGTCTGCAATTTTCTTTTTTCATAGTATCTTTGCCTGGTTTTGGTATCAGGGTGATGGTGGCCTCATAGAATGAGTTTGGGAGTGTTCCTTCCTCTGCAATTTTTTGGAAGAGTTTGAGAAGGATGGGTGTTAGCTCTTCTTTAAACGTTTGACAGAATTCACCTGTGAAGCTGTCTGGTCCTGGACTTCTGTTTGTTGGAAGATTTTTAATCACAGTTTCAATTCATTACTTCTGATTGGTTTGTTCATATTTTCTGTTTCTTCCAGGTTCAGTTTTGGAAGGTTACACCTTTCTAAGAATTTGTCCATTTCTTCCAGGTTGTCCATTTTATTGGCATAGAGTTGCTTCTAGTAGTCTCTTAGGATGTTTTGTATTTCTGCTGTGTCTGTTGTAACCTCTCCTTTTTCATTTCTAATTTTACTGATTTGAGTCCTCTCCCTCTTTTTCTTGATGAATCTGGCTAATAGCTTTTCAATTTTGTTTATGTTCTCAGAGAACCAGCTTTTAGTTTTATTGATCTTTGCTATTGTTTTCTTTTTTTCTATTTCAAGTATTTCTGCTCTGATCTTTATGATTTCTTTCCTTCTGCTAACTTTGCATTTTGTTTGTTCTTCTTTCTCTAGTTCTTTTAGCTGTAAGGTTAGATTGTTTACTTGAGATTTTTCTTGTTTCTTGAGGTAGGCTTGTATAGCTATAAACTTTGCTCTTAGAACTGCTTTAGTATTGTTTAGCCTCTATGTGTTTGTGTTTTTTACTTTTTTTTCCCTGTAATTCATTTCTAATCTCATAGTGCTGTGGTCAGAAAAGATGCTTGATATGATTTCAATTTTCTTAAATTTACTGAGGCTTGATTTGTGACCCAAGATGTGATCTATCCTGGAGAATGTTCCGTGCACACTTGAGAAGAAATTGTAATCTGATGTTTTTGGATGGAATGTCCTATAAATATCAGTTAAATCTTTCTGGTCTATTGTGTCATTTAAAGCTTTTGTTTCTTTATTTATTTTCATTTTGGATGATCTGTCCATTGGTGTAAGTGAGGTGTTAAAGTCCCCCACTATTGTTGTGTTACTGTCGATTTCCTCTTTTATAGCTGTTAGCAGTTGACTTATGTATTGAGGTGGTCCTATGTTGGGTGCATATATATTTGTAATTGTTATATCTTCTTCTTGGATTGATTCCTTCATCATTATGTAGTGTCCTTCCTCGTCTCTTTTAACATTCTTTGTTTTAAAGTCTATTTTATCTGATATGAGTATAGCTACTCCAGCTTTCTTTTGATTTCCATTTCCATGGAATATCTTTTTCCATCTCCTCATTTTCAGTCTGTATGTGTCCCTAGGTCTGAAGTGGGTCTCCTGTAGACAGCACATATATGGGTCCTGTTTTTTTTATCCATTCAGCAAGCCTGTGTCTTTTGGTTGGAGCATTTAATCCATTCACGTTTAAGGTAATTATCGATATGTATGTTCCTATGACCATTTTCTAAATTGTTTTGGTTTGTTTTTGTAGATCCTTTTTTTCTCTTGTGTTTCCCACTTAGAGAAGTTCCTTTAGCATTTGTTGTAGAGCTGGTTTGGTGGTGCTGAATTCTCTTAGCTCTTGCTTGTCTGTAAAGCTTTTGATTTCTCCATCGAACCTGAATGAGATCCTTGCCGGGTAGAGTAATGTTGGTTGTAGGTTCTTCCCTTTCCTCACTTTATCATGCCACTGTTGTGGAGGCATGACCTCTATGCTATGATAATCTTATTGGACCTTGTCAGGTGCTTTACCCAGCATGCTAGTGTTGTACTGTCATTTCATCGGCTGTATGAGATGGCTCAGTGGATGGTAGCTTTAACCACAGTCTGGAGATTTTGAAGAGTCCTCTTGCTTTAGGACCCACTCAAAATTTGCAGACTTTTGAGTCACTCAACTATTTTGAGCAATATATTCCATCCAGTGTCCTTGGTGTTTCTTCCATCATTTCAAAAAAGTCTCAGAAAACTGTTTTTTTCTTTGTGGTACGGGCTACAACATGCTGAAATGTATTAAGAAAATATCTTGTTCTGCTTCATATGATTATATACTTTAAAAATTCATAAATGTGATAGGTCCCTCATTCTTCATGCCTTTTATCTCTTACCATGAGGCATACTTCTGTTTTACTTTTTCATCTAGAATACCTGCAACTCCCTGCTCACCAGATCCAATTAGCATCATTGATTATGTGAACTTATGTGTGCTTTTTTATGAATGGCAAGATGATCAAGTTTACTTGGGCCACATTATTATGGTTGACGGCTTATACAACCATAAGACAGTCAATGTGGACAGCTCTCCTTACCACATAAAAGTCAACTGTTTTTGGTCATACTTATTGTTGGAGACTGAAAAAAAAACCAAACCAAACCAAGCCAAACCAAAACAAGGAACACCTAATTTGGCAGATAATGGACTGAAATGCCAAGTGCCAGAGACTCTGTTGAGTTCTGGCAATCAAGATACCTCAAACATCACAGCATCTTGTGTCCTGGCTACCACTTGACTAAATTTAAGATAGTCCACAGACAAATGTCATGATTCATTTCCCCCCCTAAGGATCAAGCAGGTAACTGAGTTAGAGAATAATAGGATTTACTGCCTTCCTTTTAATTTATTTATTTTCTGGAATTCCATTATTTTTTAAACTTTAAAAAAAATTCTATTGAAACATAGTTGATGACAATGTTGCATTAGTTTCAGGTGTACAGCAAAGTGATTCAGATATATCTATCTTTCTATATATATCGATACACACACACACACACACATACACACACAATACACAGGCACATGAAAAGATGCTCCACATCACTAATTATTAGATAAATGCAAATGAAAACTACAATGAGGTATCACCTCCTGCCTTTTTAAAATTTTGAAGATGGCATCAATCTTTGCAACTTCTACTTGTGATTCACTCTCTTGACTGGGGCCTGGAACTTCAGGGAATTTCATTTGGCTCTTCCTCCTACTATGACTTTTAACCCCCAAACCGTGTAACTCATGTGAGGGCTTTCTTAGATGTTAAATGTTTGTGTTCTAGTTACATACTCTAAGATTGGGAACATATTAAGTTGCTCTCTCTGGCACAACTAAAGACTCTTAGTGAGTGCATTCTAACTCTGCATTACTAAAGATAAAGCTTTTCCTAAGCAGCAATATAATCTGCATGGCTTTGCCTGTTATAGATTATTGTGCAAAATGTATTGTTTCCCCTTATTTTTCTCACGCAGGGCACTAGTTTAGAATAATCTATTTGATAATGCTCACCACTTGGCTATATAAAGATCTAACAGATGTTTGCTTTTTTAAGTTATATTTTAATTTACTCCCTAGTAATATCTGTATTTTATTAATAATAGCTTAATAATAATGTGTGATCATTACAGATCACTTAGAAAACATTAAAAATAATAAGAAGAATTCATAATTTTATCCCACAGAGATAATTTAAGAATTTAGCATATTTCCTTCTAATTCTTTTTCAATGACTACGTTTAATGTGTTTCTATTTATGTATGCATGCGTGTGTGTGTGCGTGAGTATGGCCTCTTCCACCACAAATCTGTATGTATAAATAGAAATAAAATTTTTATTTTACAATAGTTTAGATTGACAGAAAAGTTGCAAAAATAGTATAGAATTTCCATATTCCCTGCACCTAGTTCCTGCTATTGTTAATATCATATATTACTATGGTAATTTATCAGAACTAATGAACCAATATTGATACAATATTATTAACTGGCCTACTATTATTAATATTACCTAATTTTTTACTTACTGTATTGTTTACTGTTCCAGTATCCCATCTAGGTATACTACACTACAGTTACTCATGTCTCTATAGGCTCTTCATCTCAGACCTTCCTCATTTTTAATAGCTTGATCCTTTTCAAAAGTACTAGTCAGGTGTTTTGTAAACTGTTCCCAAATGTGAGTTTGATGGCAAGCATAAAGAGGTGGTATTTTTGAAATAATTTTATTTTTGTTATTTTAATTATAAATAATTTATACTTTTTTTTTTTTTTTTTGCGGTATGCGGGCCCCTCCGGACGCGCAGGCCCAGCAGCCATGGCTCACAGGCCTAACCGCTCCGCGGCATGTGGGATCCTCCCGGACCAGGGCACGAACCCGTGTCCCCTGCATCAGCAGGCGGACTCTCAACCACTGCGCCACCAGGGAAGTCCTATACTTTTTTTAAACTCGAATTCTGCCATGATATTTTCTGTTCATGAACTTCATCTCATTTTCTTTATACTGTTGGTTTTTTCCTGTCAATTTTCTGTATACATTCTTTATCATTTTAAAATTTTCTTTTTAAAAATAAACTTAAAAGAATTTTAGAATAATTTAAGAAGGTTTATTGAAAACTTGCAAAAATAATACAGAGATTTTTGGTATTCTCTAAATCACTTTCCCATGCTGCTGACAATGTAACAGGGTACATTAATCAAAAGTAAGGAATGAGCATTAGAATATTCCTATTACCTAACTCTGGATTTTATTCAGATTCCACTGTTTTCCATTAATATTCTGTTTTGCTTCAAAGATCCACACTAGAATACCACATTGCATTTAGTCATCATATCTCCTTACCCTTCTCTGGTCTATTACAGTTTCTTAGTTTTTCTCTTGTTTTTTACTTAATGTTATTTCCCAAGTTCTTTGGATCCAATAAATAAGTAGGTAGGTTCCTTATACATGGTGTTTTACCTGAATCTCTCACTATGAGGAAGTATGACATGATGAAACCATTTTTCTTATGTTTAATTAACTTCATATTACATGTTTTTGCCTCTGTTTTAGCAGTTTCAACTAAATAAATTATGCATAGTAAAGTTTTTATTTATCTTTTATCACTGTTTCTATACATGTTATGCCGAATCTCCCTGCCCAACCCCCTACTAGTACCTTAATCAGATTTTGTATCTTGCCAGCCACTTTATCTTTTTCAAGCTAAGTCCAGCCTAAATAAAGTTCAATTCCCACCTTCATTTGAAGCTCATATTCTACTTTCATTCCACTATGAAGACTTGACCTGGGATTCTGAATTTTGGAGTTGGGACCCACAGTGGTATTGTCTGGTTCCAAGTTACCTCCTTTTTACTCCTTCTCTAAAACTTAGATGTCTGAATGTAAAGAGCAAAATAATATGTGGGTCTTCACTAATTGGCCATTTAATGGTGTTCTTTCTTTTGCGTGTTGTTGATTCTCAGGTGAAGAGTGACTGATCCTTAAGGCACTTGGTGTGATTGATGCTCAAATCTTGATCCTTCATGGGGAAACCATGTGTTTTGTAGACAGCTCATTGGAGTTACTCTCTCTAGTTTCCTATACTTTCTGCTTGTCCTTTTACCCCCTTACTCACCTCCTTTATCTGAGGCTCTGACCCAAACACACTTCTTCTTTTGATCCCTTCGAATAGCAGGCAGCTCTTTCGAGTGAATCCGGGTAGGGTAACTCAAGTCCAGAAAATACTGATGGCATTTTCTTAGACATAACAAAACACGGGGATATGGACTGCTTATTTTTGACTCCTGTTTCAGTCTTGTCGCTTCTCCCTATATTTTTGTGGGTGATGGTGGTGGTTGTTTATGATGTTAATGCAGGCACAGATAAATCTTGCCTAAGAAGATGTCCAACTGGGGAATAAGAGGGTACCGCTCCTGTCCTCCTCCTTGTGCCTTTCCTTCTCCTGCCACTCATCCTCTTTTGTTCTTCTCTTTCTGACGTACACTCTGATACCCACAAGAAAACAGCCCTGAGATAAATGTTAGGCTTTTCTAGGTTGGGTTGAACGCCATGCTGAATAACATCAGTGTTCTCTTTGTAAAGAAAGAGATCACGAACATGGAACAAACAAATAGTAATGCCCATTACAGATGTGAACCTGGCACATATTCATATCTGACTCTCTAGTCCATGATTAGGGGAAATTCAAGGTCACATGATAAGTTAAATACAGCTAGAGGAAACTTGTGATGCTTAGTGAGATAATCTATAGTTAATCATTAGAATGCATTTAGAATTTACATAGTACAAAATGGTAAAACAAAATCATAGAGATCAGAATCAGAAAAACTATGTTCTGGTCTAAGTCTTATGAATAATTAGCTGTTTCTTCTTAAGCCTACTTAAGTTTTTCTTCTTCAATTTTCTCACTTGCCTGTTCACTAGAAGCGTATTAAATCCCATTTCTTATCTGAAACTGCAATGAAGTAACAGTAATGGTAATAATCATTGACATCAATATCATTTATTGAACACTTACATTTGAGCAAGTTCCCATGAAAACAAGTTAATACTACGTGTAAATAAATAATATACATAGTGTGCATATATGTATACAACATTATGAATATTTAGTCATATACTCACTTGTTTTCTAATAATAGCCTTTCCTCTATTTTCCCACTTGCTATAATATTTTGAAAAACATTGGTTTCTTTTCAATATTGGTACTGTAGAAAATTTAAATTATATTGGCATTATTACAACTCACATTGTAAGATAAGCACTTTAGACCTTTAGGCAGGAAGAAATAAACCAAGCATAATGGCCCTTGAGGCAGGCTCTAGATATTTATTACCACTCCCTTACAAAATCACAGTCCAAGATGACAAATAGGCCCCATGCAAAGAAAACAAATATTTAAAATAAACTTTTTAATTGAACTAGTTCATGGTTCCAAATAAACCATTATATATGAAATACGATCACAATTACCCTAGCACTTAGTTCCTAATATATCATCAGAGTCAAGTGAGAGAGTAAGTAGCATGACACTGGAAGTATTTAATTATTTTCATTTAATGATACTTCTATAACGGGACTCTGTGGAATCTAACCCTGTTATCTCTGCCAATTTTTATATCGGTTCAATATGAATACACTGAGAGTGAGAGTATTTGATTTAATTTGCCAGAGGTAGTAGTGAGCCCAACAGCTAAAATTATGGAGATACCCTTTGACATATGTGATCTGAGGACAAGTTGGCTGTGACATCTATTACACAGCTTCAAATGATCTGGCTGGCTGAGTGCCTCTTTTGCAGTCATAACTCTACTTGCTTCTTTCATAAAATGAAGTATTTAATTTGGCATGATCACTTCAGCTAGAAGAGGACCTATTTCTTCAGTTAGAATCTCCAAACAAAAAGTACCCTTTCTGACCTCAGAGAATCTTTACTGTGATTTTTAGGACATTCCTCAAATCAAATTTGAAATGTAATTATCAGAGACAGCCATTTAATAATACATAATTGGCACTCATTTCATTTTACTCTTCTTTGTGTAGTCAGGTGCCAAAGAAGCTTATATATTTCAAGCATAATGATGATGATAATAATAATAATAATGCTATTTTTAAATGCCTGCATTAGTATTTCTGTCCTCAAATACTATTATGTGCTTTTCCACTTTAGCATAATTACAGATATATCCATTAGCCTTCAAAGCAAATGTGAGGAAATGTGTCTCTGTCTGGATTGAACATTAAATTTGGCAAACTTATTGCTGCCATCAAAGTGCCAGAATTAAGCTGCATGCAGTTCAAAGGGCACTGCCTATGTACCTAGAGTTCCCTATTTATGCTAGTCCCCTCTCACCCCAAAACATCCTTAACCTTAGTGTTTCTGATGCTATTAACAGAATCATATGAGCAGGAGTGTTCTTCAGAGCTCTTTGGTACAAGCTCTGACACAAGGCAGAGATAACTAGACCCTCAGGAATAATGGGCATAAGGTCTGTGCCTACTTCTAATTATTGGAAATTCCTCACCACTTGCAAGAAAAATTTTTCTCCTTTTATCTCTATGTACTAGTTTAATTCCTCCTTTTAGAGTGTATGTGAACAAGCAGACATTCATTTTTTCACAAAATTCCTCAAATATTTGAGTGGAGCAAACTGTCAATACGTATTTTTTTTAAAAATTGTCTACAAAATCACAAAAGCATTTATCTCTCATAGTTCCTCCTCTGTTGTTTCAAAATAGCACAGTGGAGACAAGTTACAATTCAAATTTCAAATACAGGAGTTATTTATCCAGAGACATGGAAATGTTTCATCACTTCAAAACACATAAAGCCTAATTTTAAAAAAAATGCAATGAGATAATCTCAAGGTCTAAATTTATAGGACCTTTTATTTATAGGTTTCACAGGTTATTGTAAAAGCACACAGAGAAAAATATTTTTTCTATCGTAATTACAATGTATTCAGTTTAAAAATATGAAATATTTGATTCTAGATAGTTCTATTTGTATCGATCACCTATCAAAAGAAACAACATTTGGGTATTTATTCATACATAAAATGTTAATTTGTGTTTAATTTGATGAAATGACTGAAGTAAATAGGTCATACTTATTTTAAAAGATATTGTCACTGATCACAAGTGATGACTGAGTTTTAGTAAGTGTAGACTAACTTATCACCAATGCAATTTTGTATAAAAAATTTATTAAACAAGATAAAATACAGAATTATTTATGTTCCACATCATATGTAGTTAGATAGATAAAAACTGATTAATAACCACTATGAAGATTTTCTAAAAGATGTAATAAAGGATAATATCTTCATTATACTGATAGAAAATTATAAACTGATTTTACTCTTCAATTTTAAATGTGAATATTCTGAAATGTTACTGAAAAATGTAACTTTTTTTGTAGTTAAGAAGTTACTGGTACTTCTACTAGTACTACCAGAAAGAGAAATTAAGAAAACAATCCCATTTACAATCACATTCAAAAAGAATAAAATACCTCGGTATAAATCTAACAAAAGAGGTCAAAGACCTGTACTCAGAAAACTGTAAGACATTGATGAAAGAAATTGGTAACCACACAAATAGATGGAAAGATATACCATGCTTCGGAATGAAAGAATTAATATTGTTAAAAGATCCATGCTACCCAAGATAATCTACAGATTCAACAAAATCCCTATCAAAATACCAAAGGCATTTTTCACAGAACTAGAACAAATAATTCTAAATTTTATGTGAAAACACAAAATACCCTGAATAAGTAAAACAATCTTGAGAAAGAAGAACGAAGCTGAATGTATCACGCGCCCTGATTTCAAACTATACTACAAAGCTACAGTAATCAAAACAGTATGTTACTGGCACAAAAACAGGCACATCAACGGGTAAATGGATAAGAGAGATGTGAGATATATATATATATGTATATATATATGTATAAAATATATAATGGAATATTACTCAGCCATAAAAAAGAATGAAATATTCTCATTTGCAACAACATGGATGGACCTACAGGGTATTATGTTAAGTGAAATAAATCAGACAGAGAAAGACAAAAACTGTATGATTTCACTTACATGTGGAATCTAAAAACCAAAACAAATGAACAAACATAACAAAACAGAAACAGAGTCATTTATACAGAGAAGAAACAGGTGGCTGCCAGAGGGGAGGAGTTAGAGGAAGGAGAGAAATAAGTAAGGGAAATTAAGAGGTACAAATTTCTAGTTGCAAAATAAATGAGTCAGGGATATGTACATTGTGGGGAATATAGTCAATAATTATGTAACATCTTTGTATGGTGACAGGTCAATTATACTTCAAAAACAAACAAACCGGGGCTTCCCTGGTGGTGCAGTGATTATAAACAAAAAAAAAAAAAAAAAAAAAAAAAAAAACCCAGGAAACTCATAGAAAAAGAAATCAGATTGGTGATTGCCAGAAGCAGGGAGTGGGAGAGGGGGAATTCAATGAATGCAGTCAGAAAGTACAAACTTCCAGTTATAAGATAAATAAGTACTAGCAATGTAATGTACAACACGATAAACATAATTAACACTGCTGTATGTAATATATGAAAGTTGTTGAGAGTAAATCCTAGGAGTTCTCATCAGAAGGAAAAATGTTTTGTATCTATATGAGATGACAGATATTCATTAAACTTATTGTGCTAATCATTTCATGATGTATGTAAGTAAAAATATTATGTTGTACACGTTAAACTTATACAGTAATGTATACCAATTAATTACATCTCAATAAAACTAGAAGAAAAAGGTACTAATAGATGATAACACAAAAATGTTCTCTTTATTTACAGTATACTGATATGAGAAGGTAAATAACTTAACTCAAAGGAAGAGACTGTCTTCTTTTGAGTATGGAGGTTCCTTTAAAAACTAAAAATAGAGCTATGATATGATCCAGCAATCCCACTCCTGAACATATATTCAGAAAAGATGAAAACTCTAATTTGAAAAGATACATGTACCCCAATGTTCGTAGCAGCACTAATTATTTTTTTTAATTTACTTTATTCAGGTATAGTTGATTTACAATATTGTGTTAACTACTGCTGTACAGTAAAGTGATTCAGTTATACATATATATACATTCTTTTTCATATCCTTTTCCATTATGGTTTATTACAGGACACTGAACAGCAAACCTTGTTGTTTACCCATTCTATATATAATAGTTTGCATCTGCTAATCCCAAACTCCCAATCCATCCCTCCCCCACCCTCTTCCCCCTTGGCAACCACAAGTCTATTGTCTATGTCATAGCAGCACTATTTATAATAGACAAGACATGGAAACAACCCAAGTGTCCATCAATAGATGATTGGTCTAAGAAGATGTGGTGTGTGTGTGTGTGTGTGTGTGTGTGTGCGTGTGTGTATATATATATATATATACACACACGCACACACACACACACACACACAATGAAGTATACTCAGCCATAAAAAAGAATGAAATATTGCCATTTGCAGCAACATGGTTGGATCTAGAAAATGTCATACTAAGTCAGTCAGAGAAAGACAAATACTATATGATACCTCTTGTATGTAGAATCTTAATGAATCTATATACAAAACAGAAACAGATCCACAGATATAGAAAACAAACTTATGGTTACCAAAGAGGAAAGGGAGGGGGGAGGGACAAATTAGGAGTATGGGACTAACAGAGATAAACTACTATACATAAAATAGATAAGCATTGAGGATTTACTGTATAACACAGGGAGCTATATTCAATATCTTGTAACAACCTATGACAGAAAACAATCTGAACAAATATATATATAATTGAAATATTTTATCAATTTGCTAAACCTGTGATAATGTACAGCAACTACAGTCTGTACATTTTCACAGGTTTAACAGTTGACAAAATTACAGTCTCTGCCTTTTTAAAATATAGTTGATTTACTCTATCATGTTAGTTTCAGGTATACAACAGACTAGTTTCTGAACAATCAAATGTCTTGTGTTTCTAGTAATATGTGTCAATTTGGAAAGTATGCTGTGTTGTCTCGATAACTTTTTGATTCAGTCAATTTAAAAGAAAGGCAATTGCAAAAGCAAGATGTATATGTGTATATATATATATATGCATGCTATGTGTGTGTGCATATAGACAGCAAAATACGTATATACATGTGTGTTTATGTATGTGCGTTTGTGTGTGTTGATGTAGGCACAGAGATATAGAAGTCTAGTTGACCTTTGAATAACTCCATGGTCAGGGGTGCTGACCCTCCCAGCAGTCAAAAATGCGGGCTTAACTTCACACTTGCCCTCTGTATCTATGGTTCAGCATCTGCAAGTTCAACATGTAGTACTGTAGCGTATTTAGTGAAAAAAATCCACCTATAAGTGGACCTGTGCAGGTCAAACCTGTGCTGTTCAAAGGTCAATTGTAAATACAGATATAAGTATGCTCATTCAAGTTTCCTAAACATTAGCATAATACTAGTCTAAATACTAAATAACTAAATGAATAATGCTCATCATATGAAATGTACCAATTTCTTTCAAGACAGCTGTACAGCTTTCCTTGATAGAATAATCACACTTAGATATTTCATTTTTGTAATAAAATTTGCGTATCTACCTTTTAAAAAAATTTTCTAACGTGTAATATTACAATTGTAATTATTCTCCAGTGTAAATGAATACTAATTAATCAAATACATTAAAATGTATCTGAAGACATAATATGCTTCTCCAGAGTGTAACTATTGAATTGGTGATTTCAAACATTGGTAGTGTCTTAATTTCTGTAATATATTTGGAGAAAATAAATTAAAAGTATCCATAACCTTCATTTTGTTGGGTGACTTTAGTTATATTTTACCCCTTAAATTATTTTTAAAGGCATATGGCTTTATTCTCTTTTTTCTTTTTCATTTTATGGGTATCAAGAGAACAGTTATTTTTGCTGCCATAATGAGAATAAAATTTTTTCCAAAATTTGACCACATGCTTGGCATATAAAAAGAAGATAAGCCTTAGTAGAAATATACTATAATAAAACATATAAATACAGAAAAAATAGTATGTCCAACTATACCCATTTATGAAAATAATATGTATAATGATACAAATATCAATCTAAATTGTTGAATATGAGGAAACTATTCCTGATATGAAACATGAAAGTCACCAAGTTACACATTAAAATAAATGTGAACTTATTGACTAATAGGTTACATAATACTTTATGTTGCAAGCCAGGTTGTAAGTGCTAACTTTTGAAATTTCACAATATGAAAAACAGTATTTGATCTGTTTTGAGAACAGGAAACTGAGGCTCAGAAATGTTATTTAACTTGTCCAATAACTCACAATTAGCAAATGATGAAGGCAAGATTTGCACCTGGGTTCTTTGCTGATTAAATGTACACATTTTCCAAGATGAAGAGTGTTGTGATGGTCTTTTGAAAAGCCAGTAATTTTTTGAGGTACTACTGAGACTCCTCAAGGCTATCAGAGAATATAAACAAGAGGCAGGGTATGGTGTGAAAGGACTGTTATTTTTATTTTTGAATTTTTTTACAATTCATAATGTTTTTAATATACTGCAATTGTATTTCAGTCGCACAAAGTTAGCATGTAGGAAATTTAAATGAAACTATGGTAAAAATAGCAGAGAACTAAAAAAATCGAAAAAGGATAGGAATAAAGACACAGGTGTAGAGAATGGACTTGAGGACATGGGGAGGGGGAAGGGTAAGCTGGGACGAAGTAAGAGAGTGGCATGGACATATGTACAGTACCAAATGTAAAATAGACAGCTAGTGGGAAGCAGCTGCACATAGCACAGGGAGATCAGCTCTGTGCTTTGTGACCACCTAGAGGGGTGGGATAGGGAGGGTGGGAGGGAGACACAAGAGGGAGATATGGGGATATATGTAAACGTATAGCTGATTCACTTTGTTATACAGCAGCAACTAACACAACAATGTAAAGCAATTATACTCCAATAAAGAAGTTTAAAAAAAAAAGCTAAATATGTAAATAAATAAATAAATAAGTGAGGGAAGTACAATTAAAGCATGAGAATTCAACATTCATTGGTATTTCATCTTCAGTTTTTTCATACTGACACTTGATACTTGCAAATTTTGAAACAAACTTTGAGATCATGATGACTATTCTGAAGAGATTTCAGCACCAGAACTAAGATTTGTACATTCAGTTGTTTTGCGATTGACTTGTTAGCCATTTGCATAGCGTATAGTACAGATTTGTCACTGGTCAGATCACAGTGTTGAAGGAAAGAAGTACCTTCCTGTAATTAGAAAGGATCCCCTAAACTGCACTCACCTTAAGACATCCAATGTACAAGAGCACAAAAACCATCACAATAATGTGTCTCCAAGGAACATGGTTTTGATAAGGAAAATAACTTAAGCTTCTGTTTCCCATTTTAATTACTGAAATCTCTAACAATGACAAAACTGTCACATAGGACAGTAAACATATACAGAAATTCAATCAAACTTCTTGGAAAGAACACATTTAGCAATCTGGGATAATGCAGAATGACAGGAAATATAACGTGATTCAACACTGGTTCTTGTAGTCATTTTACACAGACATCATGTTAGTATTAGACCAAGGCACAAAACATTTATGTAATTATACAGAAAGGATCCCCTAAACTGCACTCAGCTTAAGACATCCAATGTACAAGAGCACGAAAACCATCACAGTAATGTGGTTCCAAGGAACATAGTTTTGGTAAGGAAAATAACCTAAGCTCCTGTTTCCCATTTTAATTACTGAAATCTCTACCAATGACAAAAATGTCATATAGGACACTAAATGTATACAGTAATTCAAACTTCATGCAAAGAACATATTTAGCAATCTGGGATAATGCAGAATGACTGGAACTATAACGAATGTGATTCAACACTGGTTCTTTTTGTCATTTTACACAGACGTCATGTTAATATTAGACCAAAACACAAAATGTTTAGTGCATAAACCAGTTTCTTTTTTAAGATCTATCATTTTTATCTTGGTCTTTTATCTTACTTTGACCACCTGTACCCAGTACTCTATCCTACTGCTCAACTTAATCAACAAAATCAAAAGTGATTTCTGACCAGATTTATGGGGGACATATACATTTATATCATCAAAGTGTTTCCATGACCAAAAGTACAATAATAAAGATGAAAATGCCTCCTATTTCTTTTAGAAAATAGTACTTTATAAGCTTGCTGCATCTTTAATGTCTTTACTATTGGACGACAATGAATAGTTGATAGAAAAAAAACTATACTTAATTATGATAGCTCATCCATCACAGATTAACCTAAAAATGAAGTTTCTACAGAAACAGGAACTATTTTAACAAGGAAAAAAAATTCCCTCATTCAAACCTCTTTGAAGTGGTAATGGCTGCAAACCTGCAGCATTTAGAAAAGTATGTTATCAACAAGCTCTGTCTTATGAACTTAGATTAAGAAATCTAGAAAGCAGATGGTGGATTATTCCTTCACAATTTTAGTAAAATTACTAATAATCAAAGATTTCAAAGCAAATATGGCACATAACAACCCAAGCATAAATCAAGATGGAGAGTCTGGAGAATTTTTGATTTCCTAAATTTTCAAAAAATTCTATCATTGCAACATACAGGATTTCTCCCCTATTTTAATCTTAGAAGTTTCAAAGGAAAGGGAGTGGATTACATACTCACACGTGAGTGCCCGCACACACGCACGCTCACACACACACACTTGGTGGTAAGTAGAGTATCTAGCTCCTTCTTCCCACCACCTAAGTCTCACTTTATTTATTAAAAGAAAATTATGCAGGACCCCTCGTTGTTTTCCTTTTGTCTAATGATTTCTATGACCTTAATTGCTGCCATCATGGTTACTTTTCTAGTATTTCAACATAAGATTCAAAAGCAGCTTTGTAGTCAGGAACGTGTACCTGAACACCTGTATAACTGCAGGGCACCTAGGTAATAATAACTGACAAATTCAGGGATCGAACTTTTGAGTTCCACAGTAAGATATAATTCATGTGAATTATAAATGGTCTGAATCATGTTTCAGACCACTGAACTTACTGAAGTTAAAATACAAATAGCTGAAGGCATGATGTAAAAGATTAAGTACTTGGTTCTGTTAACATATTTACCAATTAAAGTCACAAAATATTCCTCATTATTATTCATGCAGATAATTGAGAAAAAGATAGTGCAGAAATTAAGTTTAAATTAAACATTATTCCTTCCCTTCCTCCCACTTCCCTATACTCTACAAAATGTTTTCCCTGGGACTAGGCCTTGAAAAGGCCACTACGTATTAGTTTGACATGCATTACTGTCTGCAATTAAAAAAGCTAATTTTGTGATGGTTGTAATTATATTATAAAAATGTCCACATTCATCAATCTAAAAAGGTTGAAAACCTACAGTGAATCTACAATATAGTGTTTTACATTTGACCACTGGTTTGTGTTATGTAGGAATCATAGATTTGGTAAATCACTAATAATTTAGGAAGGCATCTAAACCTTTAAATTCTGGATGAATTTATGTTCGAATCTACAAAATTGCTTTAAGGCTAAACTCGAGAGACTTCCTATCATTCTAGAATTCCTCACTCTGGGCAAATCATTTTTAGGACACTTTCTTATAAATATCACTCTTTGAAAGCACATACAATTCCAACTGTTCCACATTTTATGGTCTTAACCTACATAGGGCTGATCTCAATTATTCATGGGACATCAAATGTGATAGGAAGACAAACCTGAGAGAAACATTTACAATACAATAGCATAACTTGCTAAATTCTTCATCAGCATTCTCTGAAAAAAACTTCTCAAAGTCTTTCTCCTCTTTATTTTAGCAATGGATTGTGGAAAATGTGTGATTTTCTGTTGACATGAAAATATTTCAAGGCACGGTGTCCTTGCCTGACTGGTTTAGTATTTTCTGCATAACTGATACAGGAACTCCTATACAACTCTCTTCCACCCTGTTGTAAAGGTCAGAAAAAAGCATCAAACTGGGAGGGTACTAGCTTATTGCCAGAGTAGTAATGTCTCAAGACTTTCAAAGTATGTTGTCTTTTCCCTCGCTCTGTTTGTCTCCATTTTCTGTTTACAGCTCACAGAATGTAGCGGTTTTGTTGTTGTTAACAGTTGTTCTTTGCAGGTTTTTTTTTTTTTTTCTTTCTCCAGATTAAAGTCCTATCTCTTCTTAGTTTGTTTCTCTATGTGATATTTCACTTGGTCAGTTCCTGCCTGATTGCATCGATGAGCTCTTCTTGTAGCTTAGTTACTTCTTTTCTCATTTCTTCTAAAGTGTTTGGCTTCAGCCTGTCATAGTCCAGTCCTTCTGTCTGGACTCCGTTGACACTGGACTGTGATGAGGGTGCAGATTTTGGTCTGTAAATAACAGGTGACTTGCTGCCATTCATTGTATTTGTTCTTTCCCAAGGTTTTCTTGTTGGTTCAGGTGTACTTGTTGAAGAGGCCTTAGAAGTTACAGGCTGAATCTTCATTTTCGTCTTCTTTTCGTTCTGTTCCAATTGTTGATCACTTTTTAGCAATTCTCTTCCTCCTAGCCAGCAGGGTGCTCATTTCTTCCATTAACCCACCACCCCTAACGGAAGGGGTCCTTTTCCACTACCTGTATTTTTTAGAGGCCAAATTCACACCAGTGATCTCTCCGCTTGGGAAACAGGAATCCTCCATCCATGACACTTTCCTAAGTTTTGATCCAGAAATTGCAGCTGCAAGTCCAGTTAAAGGGTGACTGTCTTCAAACATGGATCCCCAAGAGATCCAGATGCAGGGAGGGGAGAAGCAGGGGGTGGTGGAGGAGGAGGGGGTACCTGATTAGGAAGAAGGTGGTAGAGGAGGCGGAGGCCCTGAGGATGGAAGTGGATGGGATGGAGGGAGTCCTGGGGGAGGAGGGAGTGCGGCTGATGCCTGGGCAGGACCCGGTGGGAGTGGAGGAGGGGGTGGAGGTGCCGGTGGTCCCAAGTCAATGCAAGCCTGGCTCAGCAGCAGAGGAGACTCCCAGCACAGAGCTTAGAGGAGTCTCCACAGAGGCAGGGGCAGCAGTGTTTGACATTCTTCGCTCTCGCTCGCATTCCAGCTGCTCCCTTTCTAGTTGCTCTTGCCGCTTTCGTTCTTGCCTTTCTCTGTCCAGTCTCTCCACTCTTGTCTCTCCCACCCCAGGCAATCCTGAACTTCTCTTTCTTGTCTCTCTCTCTCCAGCTGCTCCTGTTCTAGTCACTCCCTCTCCAGCCCTCCCCTTTCTAACCTCTCCCCCTCCAATCTCTCCCTTTTCATTCTTTCGCCCTTTCCCGCTCCAGGTCCTTTTCTTTGCTGTGCTTGTAGTTGCCTCTGAATTTTTTTGTGTGGTACGCGGGCCTCTCACCGCTGTCCGGGGCACGAACCCGTGTCCCCTGCATCGGCAGGCGGACTCTCAACCACTGCGCCACCAGGGAAGCCCTATAGTGTATTTTTAATTTTAGTTATTGTAATCTTCAGCTCTTGTTTTATATATATATAGTTTTATCAAGTTCTCAGTGACTTCTTCAATTCTTCTCCTGAGTTTGGTAAGCAACTTTATTATTATTACCTGAACTCTTTACCAAGTAGATTTCTTATCTCCATTTAGTTTAGTTCTTTTTCTGAGGTTTTGTCTTTTTCTTTCTTTTGGAACATATTCCTTTGTCTCCTCATTTTGCTAATTCTCTGTGTTTATCTCTATGTATTAGGTAGATCAGATATATCTCCTGGTCTTGAAGGAGTGGTCCATTGTAGGTTTCCTGTGAGGCCCAGAAGAGCAATCCCCTATGGTCACCAGAGCCGGGCACTTCATGAGTATTCCTTCTGTGGGCTGTTTGAGTCCTCCTGTTGTGGTGGGGTCATGTTTGCTACTGGTGTACTGATTGGTGCGGCTGTTCCCTGGCCCAGCTGTTTGCAAGGCCTGGTCATGACTGCTGCCCCAGTGAGGCTGGATTCAGGGCCTGACTGCAACAGCTGTGGGTATGGTGGTTTTATGGGGTTGGTCCCCTGGCACAGGAGTCATTTTGTGGGGGAGGCATGCCAGACCCACCTGAGGCTGCCTGCCAGGTGTGGTGGGGTAGGGCTTGCTTTGGAAAGGCACTGACCAGGGTGGATGGATTGGACAGGGTGGGTCCTCAGGGGACTGCTAGGACAGGGAAGGAAATACTAGCAGGGTAGTTAGCAAATGTCAGAAATAATGCCCACCAGCGCCTGGCCAGCTAGGTAAAAGGAGAATTAGAAAAATGGCATCTACCACTGGTTTGGTACCTTGATAAAGTTCCAATAGATCCCTGATCCTTTGGGACTCACCCTAAAGTTTGTCAATGAATCTCCTTCACATATAGCCCAGGCACTTTTCAAACACAGGTCTCTTTGCCGGAACTCAGAGTGAGTGAGTTTGCGCACAATCCATTTAAGAGCAGAGTCTGTTTGCTATAGCCCTCCAGCTCTCCCAGCCATAAGCCTCGGTGGTTTTCAAAGCCAGACATTATATGGGATCACCTTCCAGGTGCAGGTCCCCAGGGCTGGGCTGCCTGATGTAGAGCTCAAACCCTTTGCTCCTTAGGGAGGACCTCTGAGTTTGTGATATCCCCTCCCACTGTGGGCCACTGTGCCAGGGATGTGGGTCCTGACTAGACTGCATCTCTGCCCCTCCTAGCCATCTCAATTTGGATTTTTCTTTATATCTTTAGCTGTAAAAGAGGCATTCTTCTAGTCTTCAGGTTGTTCTTAGAAAAACTTCTATACATAGCATAGTTTTTGTGTGTCTACGGGAGGAGGTGAGCTGAGGTTCTTCCTACTCCACCATCTTGATTCTCTCCTCCTTCTTGAAAGGACTACTCTTGATGAAGATATACAGTGAATTAAAGGCAAGTATTTTGTTTGTGAAGGAGCAGGAGCATCTGTGGCATATACTAGAAATTTAACAGCATTATATTCTTCCAAACCTGGTTATATGATATTTTCCCCATTAATCACATGGCAAGGTATATATGAGTAGTAATGCAGAGAGTTGGCAAGTGTCATATTGCAAAACAACACACAATTTATTTTCCAAAAATACTTATTCTGAAAATTAAATGACACCTTAAACAAAATAAATGTCCAGAATATAACTTAAAATTTGGCTGTTTTATCAACAAAGATTATCCACTTCTCTTTGACACTTAATCACTTTTGTGCTATCTTTATATGGACACTATTTTTTAAGCTGAAAATTTTCATCATTATCAACATTAACATTTATTGTGTACTTAATCAAAAAAACTTAATCTACTCAGGAAGGATTAAAATTTTGAAAGTGCATAAATATTTTAAATATCTTGATCTTCTACTACTGATGATACTTTCTACTGCCACTAACATTGACTGTTCATTTGTTTCTGTGTAAAACAGATCCACCAAAACATAATTTCCAGAACATAATTTCCAAGAAAGATTAATTTGGAAAGCAGCAGATTTAAAAGTTCATTCAATATCATTTTTAAGCTTCTCTTGAAACCAATGACAAAATTTCTTGGCAAGAGTGAAAACTAGAGTTGCTAGTACTGTACTGACTGTTGTTTTTTTAAAAATGGATTTAACTGGAATGTGGATTTCTTCTTAAAATAATGCAATGAGGAACAAAATTCTGGAAAGTATATTCCTTTTGTACATTATCAAATGTCAGGAAATATCTTGTATATTATGAAATTACATTCATTTTACATTTTAGGAAAATACTCATAAATTATGTAAATGATTTGTGAAATTATTATGGAAAATATGGAATTATTGTGAAAAAATATGGGAATTATCTTCCTTTCTTTAAACATGTACTACACGACAAATATACTTCCTCTGCAGCTTAAATTAGTTTTGTTTACTCTCTGCAAAAGTTAAAAAGTTACGTATCTTATTAATACAAGATTATTTATTATAAATTTGCTTTTCTTTTTGCCTACCTTACCTAAAATTTTCATCTCAGAGAAGAGTAAGATAAATTCTAAAAGGAATATGGAGACTGAGATGTACTATCGAGGGATATACATTGAATAAAGAGATAATATTCATGTTCTAATATAAAAAGCATTATACATTGTGGGGAGGATAACTGTGTTAATCAAGATGTTATTATGAGAGAGGATTTTCTAATTTTCTACCAACATTCCCATTAGAATGTCAATAATGCACCTAAAGGAAACACATAAGTACATTGTCCTTTGTGGTGGAGGGTAAGCATCATCCACAGGTTTCATCATCTCTGATTATGGTAGAATGAGATTTAGTCCTTTTCTGACCCAGTGATATTTGAGGGGTGAGAAGGAAAAAAGTAAAGAGAGAGAGAGAGAGAATCACATTTGAAAGAGTCCCATTTTCCACCTATATAGTCTTTAACATAAAGAGGGGGATATATGTTATATCAGGCAAGATTCTACAACGGCAGAGATAGGAGAGATAGTGACTCACCTGGCTCTCTAAATTAGATTGAGGAAAGTGGATATCTAGAAGGCTTCTATATAATAATCTAGTACACAGATATCACCACAGAACCTTGGCAGTGTGCTTAGGTATGAGTCATGAGCCTTTCAGAACCTGTAGGCTTAGAATTAAGAACTAAAATATAGCTGTGAATAAAAATGCTGAGCAAAAAACACAAGTGGGATTATTGTAGTGAGTCAGATGGAAAATTTTGTGGGATTTAAGGTTTGTTTTCACCAAGAAGAGAAGCTGAGCTATGTATATCAAAGAGTGTCCCAGCCTATGCTGACTGTCTGGATGTGATTATTATTAATAGCAACTCTTTACTGTCAAAGTATTCCATTCTGAACAATAAGTCACATGGTCACTACAGATAATGTATATTCTCCAAGGGCTTTGCCATTGAAATTATAGAAGTAGAAAGAGGAAAGGGATGCTGAGTAACTAGAAAATTTTATCTAATAGACACCAAACATTATTTAAAAGGACTACAAAAAACTAAGGTATCATACAATTTTCAAACTTTATATAACAGAAAGTTACTTTTCTCCCTCATCCATGCATACATGCTATTGAGTCAGACCAAATTAATTAGAGATTAACTATTATGCTTTCTAGGCACATCAGCATTGTAGTATGAAATAAATTTTCCAATTCCACATCATTGCACTATTTATAAGATTTAAAGATAATGGAATAAAATTGTATTTTTGTTTTGTCTTTATTTTTGAATTTTATTTAATTTTTTTATACAGCAGGTTCTTATTAGTCATCAATTTTATACACATCAGTGTATACATGTCAATCCCAATCGCCCAATTCATCACACCACCACCACCACCCTCTGCCGCTTTCCCCCCTTGGTGTCCATACATTTGTTCTATACATCTGTGTCTCAACTTCTGCCCTGCAAACTAGTTCACCTATACCATTTTTCTAGGTTCCACATATATACGTTAATATATGATATTTGTTTTTCTCTTTCTGACTTACTTCACTCTGTAGGACGGTCTCTACATCCATCCACGTCTCTACAAATGACCAAATTTCATTCTTTTTTATGGCTGAGTAATATTCCATTCTATATAAGTACCACAACTTCTTTATCCATTCGTCTGTTGATGGGCATTTAGGTTGCTTCCATGACCTGGTTATTGTAAATAGTGCTTCAATGAATATTGGTGTGCATGTGTCTTTTTGAATTATGGTTTTCTCTGGGTATATGCCCAGTAGTGGGATTCCTGGATCACATGGTAACTCTATTTTTAGTTCTATAAGGAACCTCCATACTGTTCTCCATAGTGGCTGTATAAATTTACATTCCCACCAACAGGGCAAGAGGGTTCCCTTTTCTCCACACCCTCTCCAGCATTTGTTGTTTGTAGATTGTCTGATGATGCCCATTCTAACTGGTGTGAGGTGATACCTCATTGTAGTTTTGATTTGCATTTCTCTAATAATTAGTGATGTTGAGCAGCTTTTCATGTACTGCTTGGCCATCTGTATGTCTTCTTTGGAGAAATGTCTATTTAGTATAGTCTGAAGTCAGGGAGTCTGATTCTTCCAGCTCCATTTTTTTCCCCTCAAGACTGCTTTGGCTATTCAGGGTCTTTTGTGTCTCCACACAAATTTTAAGATTTTTTGCTCTAGTTCCGTAAAAAATGCCATTGGTAATTTGATAGGGATTGAACTGAATCTGTAGATTGCTTTGGGTAGTATAGTCACTTTCACAATATTAATTCTTCCAATCCAAGAACATGGTATATCTATCTGTTGGTTTCATTTCTTTCATCAGTGTCTTATACTTTTCTGCATACAGGTCTTTTGTCTCCCTAGGTAGGTTTATTCCTAGGTATTTTATTCTTTTTGTTGCAGTGGTAAATGGGAGTGTTTCCTTAATTTCTCTTTCAGATTTTTCATCATTAGTGTATAGGAATGCAAGAGATTTCTGTGCACTACTTTGTATCCTGCTACTGTACCAAATTCACTGATTAGCTCTAGTGGTTTTCTGGTGGCATCTTTAGGATTCTCTATGTGTAGTATCATGTCATCTGCAAACAGTGACAGTTTTACTTCTTCTTTTCCAATCTGTATTCCTTTTATTTCTTTTTCTTCTCTGATTGTCGTGGCTAGGACTTCCAAAACTATGCTGAATAATAGTGGTGCGAGTGGACATCCTTGTCTTGCTCCTCATCTTAGAGGAAAAGCTTTCAATTTTTCACCATTGAGAATGGTATTTGCTGTGGATTTGTAGTATATGCCCTTTATTATGTTGAGGTTAGTACGCTCTATGCCGACTTTCTTGAGAGGTTTTATCAAAAATGGGTGTTGAATTTTGTCAAAAGCTTTTTCTATATCTCTTGGGATGATCATATGGTTTTTACTCTTCAGTTTGTTAATATGGTGCATCACATTGACTGATTTGCATATATTGAAGAATCCTTGCATCCCTGGGATAAATCCCACTTGATCATCATGTATGGTGCTTTTAATGTGTTGTTGGATTCTGTTTGCTACAATTTTGTTGAGGATTTTTGCATGTGTATTCATCAGTGATACTGGTCTGTAATTTTCTTTTTTTGTAGTATCTTTGTCTGGTTTTGGTATCAGGGTGATGGTAGCCTCATAGAATGAGTTTGGGAGTGCTCCTTCCTCTGCAAGGATGAGTTTGAGAAGGATGGGTGTTAGCTCTTCTCTAAATGTTTGATAGAATTCACCTGTGAAGCCATCTGGTCCTGGATTTTTCTTTGTTGGAAGATTCTTAATCACAGTTTCAATTTAATTACTTGTGATTGGTCTTTTTATATTTTCTATTTCTTCCTGCTTCAGGCTTGGAAGGTTATACATTTCTAAGAATTTGTCTGTTTCTTCCAGGTTGTCCATTTTATTGGCATAGAGTTGCTTGTTGTAGTCTCTTAGGATGCTTTGCATTTCTGCGGTGTCTGTTGTAACTTCTCCGTTTTTATTTTTAATTTTATTGATTTGAGTCCTCTCCCTCTTTTTCTTGATGAGTCTGGCTAATGGTTTATCAATTTTGTTTATCTTCTCAAAGAACCAGCTTTTAGCTTTATTGATCTGTGCTATTGTTTTCTCTGTTTCTCTTTCACTTACTTCTGCTCTGATCTTTATGATTTCTTTCCTTCTGCTAACTTTGCGTTTTGTTTGTTCTTCTTCCTCTAGTTCCTTTAGGTGTAAGGTTAGATTGTTTACTTGAGATTTTTCTTGTTTCTTGAGGTAGGCTTGTATAGCTATAAACTTCCCTCTTAAAACTGCTTTTGCTGCATCCCATAGGTTTTGGATCGTCATGTTTTCATTGTCATTTGTCTCTAGGTGTTTTTTGATTTCCTCTTTGATTTCTTCAGTGACTTCTTGGTTATTTAGTAACATATTGTTTAGCCTCAATTTGTTTGTGTTTTTTACGTTTTTTCCCTTGTAATTCATTTCTAATCTCACAGAGCTGTGGTCAGAAAAGATACTTGATATGATTTCAATTTTCTTAAATTTACTGAGGCTTGATTTGTGACCTAAGATATGCTCTATCCTGGAGAGTGATCTGTGCGCACTTGAGAAGAAAGTGTAATCTGCTGTTTTTGGATGGAATGTCCTATAAATATCAATTAAATCTATCTCGTCTGTTGTGTCATTTAAAGCTTCTGTTTCCTTATTTTCATTTTGGATGATCTGTCCATTGGTGTAAGTGAGGTGTTAAAGTCCCCTACTATTATTGTGTTACTGTCAATTTCCTCTTTTATAGCTGTTAGTAGTTGCCTTATGTATTGAGGTGCTCCTAAGTTGGGTGCATATATATTTATAATTGTTATATCTTCTTCTTGGATTGAACCCTTGATCCTTATGTAGTGTCCTTCCTTGTCTCTTGTAACATTCTTTATTCTAAAGTCTTTTATATCTGGTATGAGTTTTGCTACTCCAGCTTTCATTTGGTTTTCATTTGCCTGGAATACCTTTTTCTATCCCCTTGCTTTCAGTCTTTATGTGTCCCTAGGTCTGAAGTGGGTCTCTTGTAGACAGCATATAGATGGGTCTTGTTTTTGTATCCATTCAGCAAGCCTGTGTCTTTTGGTTGGAGCATTTAGTCCATTCACGTTTAAGGTAATTATCCATATATATGGTTCTATGACCATTTTCTTAATTGTTTTGTGTTTGTTTTTTTAGGTCCTTTTCTTCTCTTGTGTTTCCCACTTAGAGAAGTTCCTTTAGCATTTGTTGTAGAGCTGGTTTGGTGGTGCTGAATTCTCTTAGCTTTTGCTTGTCTGTAAACCTTCTGAGTTCTCCACTGAATCTGAATGAGATCCTTGCCAGGTAGAGTAATCTTGGTTGTAGGTTCTTCCCTTTCATCACTTTAAGTATATCGTGCCATTCCCTTCTGGCTTGTAGAGTTTCTGCTGAGAAATCAGCTGTTAACCTTATGGGACTTCCCTTGTATGTTATTTGTCGTTTTTCCCTTGCTGCTTTCAATAATTTTTCTTTGTCTTTAATTTTTGCCAATTTGATTACTATGTGTCTCTGCTGTTTCTCCTTGGGTTTATCCTGTATGGGACTCTCTGTGCTTCCTGGAATTGGGTGGCTATTTCCTTTCCTATGTTAGGGGAGTTTTTGACTATAATCTCTTCAAATATTTTCTCGAGTCCTTTCTCTCTCTCTTCTTCTTCTGGGATCCATATAATGCAAATGTTGTAGCATTTAATGTTTTCCCAGAGGTCTCTTATGCTCTCTTCATTTCTTTTCATTCTTTTTTCTTTAGTCTGTTCTGCAGCAGTGAATTCCACCATTCTGTCTTCCAGGTCACTTATCCGTTATTCTGCCTCAGTTATTCTGCTATTGATACCTTCTAGTGTAGTTTTCATTTCAGTTATTGTATTGTTCATCTCTGTTTGTTTGTTCTTCTAGGTCTTTGTTCAACATTTCTTGCATCTTCTCAATCTTTGCCTCCAATATTTTCTGAGGTCCTGGATCATCTTCACTATTATTATTCTGAATTCGTTTGCTGGAAGGTTGCCTATCTCCACTTCATTTAGTTATTTTTCTGGGCTTTTATCTTGTTCCTTCATCTGGTACATAGCCCTCTGCTTTTTCATCTTGTCTATCTTTCTGTGAATGCAGTTTTCATCTCACAGGCTGCAGGATTGTAATTCTTCTCGCTTCTGCTGTCTGCTCTCTGGTGGTTGAGGCTATCTAATAGGCTTGTGCAAGTTTCCTGATGGGAGGGACTGGTGGTGGTGAAATCTGTTGCTCTGGTGGGCAGAGCTTAGTAAAACTTTAATCCTCTTGACTGCTAATGGGTGGGGCTGTGTTCCCTCTCTGTTGGTTGTTTGGCCTGAGGCAACCCAACACTGGAGACTACCTGGGCTCTTTGGTGGGGCTAATGGCAGACTCTGGGAGGGCTCACGCCAAGGAGTACTTCCAGAACTTCTGCTGCCAGTGTCCTTGGCCCCATGGTGAGCCACAGCCAACCCCCTGCCTCTGCAGGAGACCCTCCAACACTAGCAGGCAGGTCTGGTTCAGTCTCCCCTGGGGCCACTGCTCCTTCCCCTGGGTCCTGATGCGCACACTACTTTGTGTGTGCCCTCCAGGTGTGGAGTCTCTGTTTCCCCCAGTCCTGTCGAAGCCCTGCAATCAATTCCCACTATGCTTCAAAGTCTTATTCTCTAGGAATTCCTCCTCCCGTTGCTGGACCCCCAGGTTGGGAAGCCTGATGTAGGGCTCAGAACCTTCACTCCAGTGGGTGGACTTCTGTGGTATAAGTGTTCTCCAGTCTGTGTGTCACCCACCCAGCAGTTATGGGATTTGATTTTACTGTGATTGCGCCCCTCCTACCATCTCACTGTGGCTTCTCCTTTGTCTTTGGATGTGGGGTATCTTTTTTGGTGAGTTCCAGTGTCTTCCTGTCGATGACTGTCCAGCAGCTAGTTGTGATTCTGGTGTTCGCACAAAAGGGAGTGAGAGCATGTCCTTCTACTCTGCCATCTTGGTTCAGGGCCTACTCTAAAATTGTGTTTTTAGAGGTTTTGAACTATGTATAGGGAATTGAAACGCATTACTCACAAAGTAGTTTCAAAGATATCAGCCCCTGCATTATGAAAAATGGTATAAACATTACTTCCATTTATGTTTATTTTCTCACTCATGTCCCTCATACTGGATTTATGGTTTCTGGAGCTAATACGTGCTTTGTTTTTTGCTATTAGTACAAAGAAGTTATATTGCTAAATATAGCTATTTACAAATAAAGCTCACATTTCAACCTCAACAGAAGATGGGGAAATTAATTTTTGTACTCATTATATTTTTATATATGTTCTTATTTAAATCTGAAGAACAACTTACATAAATTACAGAGGAAACTAAAATATATTAAAAATGTTCCACAATTACATTAAAGAAAAAAAGTTTTTGTTCAAATACAGAAGATAACAAACTTACCTAAATGTGTGATAACCTGAAATATTCTGCAAAGTTGTGTTAAAATTATATTTTTGAAATTATTAAATATATATTAATGCCTCTAAGGTATAATATTCTTCTAGTGTCATTTTACCAGGCAAAATATGAGAAGACGGAAAGTTCTTTCACTTTTATGTTTAATTTTAACATTTTAATAAGCAAGCGAGAGTCACAGAAGTCATTTGTTAGGTTAAGATAAATGTTACAGAGACCTTGATAAAATGTCAATGTTAGCAGAAGAAAGTCAACATATGATACAGTTAAAGTGTGTGTATGTGGGTGTCCGTGTGTATATATGTATATAATCTCTTAACTAGATAAACGCTCCATTTATAATTTTAATCCAACACACATATAAGGCAGGAAAAATGATAAAATATTTTAAAAACAAGTTTATGTTTAACAAGTATCATTTATAATTTTTAAAATTCTATCAAAACTTGACTGTGTTTTGAAATTATTATAAGTGAATAATGTCTACCCAACTATAATATGGCTATCAATTTATTATATTTCAAAGGCAAAGGATTTAGGGTGATATTATGGAGGGTGATCATTTTAAAACGGTATCAAATACTGTATACACCACAATACACCTGCAGAACATTTGTTTTATTAACACACCCACCCACCCCCAGACACACTTTTAAATGATTTCTTTATAAAGTATGTAGTAGCTGAACTCCACATAGACTCTGTTATGTAGAAGGAGATTAAATAGATGTAAGTGTTATATTTAAACTAAAGATTGGATCAGATTAGATACTTTGCTAAAGATTTATCTTGAAAAATTCTAAATGGAATAGTACTACCTTAGTTAACAAAGGACAAAGAGGATTTTTAGGGCTGTGAAAATATGCTGTATGATACTGTAATGATGTATACATGTCATTGTACATCTTTCCAAACTCATAAAATGTACAACACTAAGAGTGAACCCTATGTAAACCATGAACTTTGTGTGATTCCAATGTGGCAATATAGGTTATTCAACTGTAATAACTGCACCACTCCGGGAAGGGGGTGGCATGGTTCATAGTGGGGGAGGGTGTGCATGTGTTTGTCAGGAAGTATATGAGGAATCACTGCACTTTCCTCTCAATTCTTCTGCAAATCAAAAGCTGCTCTAGAAAATTAAGTTTTAAAAAATTAAAATAAAACGATGATTAAGTCACACCTGATTTAAATCCGATGCTTATTTATCATGTTTTGTGGAAATTCAAAGTAAATGTTGCAAGTAACAGTAATTTGCAAATTGAATTAGTTTTTTTAAAATCAACCACAATTTATTTTATTTTCAATAATAGTGGGATATTGTGTAAATCATTAACAGATCCATTTCATCTCAGACAACCAGAAAGTCTTGGTAATAATCAATATCTGGCTTTCTTTTTAGTTATTATCATACTTTCAATCCAAACTCCATTCAAAAAGGATAAATCCCACTCATTAGTATCTTGAAAACATAATTTTGCAATAGGACATTGCTAAAAATTCCACAGATATCTACAACTTTGTTATAATTATATCTGTTTTGCAGAGTAATTTATTAATATGACGTTTTAAAACCCATTATTAAAAGCAGAAAACCAATAGAAAATTAGAGCACATGAACAAACACTTCACAAGAGTAATATCTAAATAACCAACAAGATTTGAAACACTGGGTAGGATCATTAGCCATTATCAACATGCATATTAAAACATTTAACCCATACCAAATAATGGATTAAAAATATCAGAGACATCAAATTCTGGTGAGTGTGGTACAAACATAATAAAATTATGTTAAAACAAAAAAACTAAATTATGAAAAAACAGTCATCTTAAATTCAAGTTTTCACAAGTGCTTCAATTCAATAACTGAAGTAATTTACCTGTAAGGTATTTAAACAGCCTTCTATTACAGACAGAATTATAGTTACTTTATACTGGAAGAATAAGTTTTTTAAGCTAACACATAAGGGCTTTAAATACTGTTTTATTTGTATATAACACATTACAGTGTTTTAATATAAGGCCCTTCCTCCTGATACCCATAACTCTTATTTCTTTACAGCATTCAGTATATATGGACTATTTATCCCTTAATAAAATGTGCTGAAGCAGTTTCTGAAAGCCATTTCAGTGGAAGTAGTTCCATCATCTATACTGCCTGTTGATAAATTCTATTATTTTACTTTACAGGTTAACACTTGAAATACCCAAAGTACTATCAGAGATAACCTGAAGGAGCAAGCAGCATGGATTTCATCTGTATAAAATGTTAAGGAAAGATTTGAAAAAAAAATTTTTCACTATAGTAAAGAACATCTCAACAGATGGAAAAGCTAATCTTGCATTTGTGATGAACATCAGAAATTCCTTTCAGAAATATTATTAGCAAAATTTAGCTCACCGGATATCTGGTAAAAGTCATATTTTGCTAAAAGCTATGCAATTAAGGAATTACTTGACTTTGGTTCAACATTCTAAAATTATAAATAAATTAACAGACGAAACTGCCAAAAATCTTTCCAGCCAGTAGGAGTTCAGGTTAAGGTGGTAATATCTTTTGGGCAAAGAGATCTATTTGATTAGAATACAGAGGTAGGGCAAGAATAGATGTCCAAAATTATGTGTTCTCCTAACTTAGCCCTGGATTTTCTTCAAAGGACAAATCCGGTGAAGTTCCGACCATAATGTCCAAATCCTTATTTCTAAGTTAAAAAAATCTATGTTGCATACAGACCAATTTATGTTTTGCTTCATTCAAAATTTCATTTTTTTTACATTTAGTTATATGGAAATTCTGAGACTTTTTAAATGCTATATTTAACTAAGTTATTTCCTTATATCTGAGGTTAAATTTATCTTGTTATTTCTTTTTACATGATTTCTCAGTGTCCTTCTTATGTACATTCTTTTCTACTGTTGTTTTGGGAGAACTGTCTAACCAAATGTTATTTTTAGGATACATCAGATAAGTTTCTGGGTACTATAGCGTTTAAGAACATAGGCCTGAACCTAGAGTCTGGGACTGTAAGTCTGTCCTGGCCCTTACTAAATGAGTTACCTTGGTACCCAGAGAAAACCATAATTCAAAAAGACACATGCACCCCAGTGTTCACTGCAGCAGTATTTACAATAGGCAGGCCATGGAAGCAACCTAAATGCCCATTGACAGATGAATGGATAATGAAGATGTCGTACATATTTACAATGGAATATTACTCAGCCACGAAAAGGAACGAAATTGGGTCATTTGTAGAAAAATGGTACAGATGAACTGGTTTGCAAGGCAGAAATAGAGGCACAAATGTAGAGAACAAACATATGGACAACAAAGGGGGAAGCGGGGGTGGGAGGGGTGGTGGTAGGATGAATTGGGAGATTGGGATTGACATATATACACTAATATGTATAAAATAGATAACTAATAAGAACCTGCTGTATAAAAATAAATAAATTAAATTAAATTTAAAAAAATAAATAAATGAGCTACCTTGGGTAAAGTACTGATTGAACCTCTCTGCTTAGAGACTCCATCTGTAGATGGGGCTGTAGGATAATGATTAAATAAACCAACCCATGAAAATACTAAGAGGAGCGGAGACCATGTATCAATAAATTCTCAATAAATAATAGGTATTATTTTTATATTTGTACATCCTTTTGTCTGTCTTTAAGTACAGTTGGTTGCCTGTCTAACCTATATTTTACAGCCTGTCACTGTGCCAGGCCTCCTGCTTATTTCTCATAAAATGAGAATAACCCTCAAAAAATATCCCTGGATTACTGCAGTAATCTCCCAATTATTGCCTGGTGTCTGATCAATCAGTTGTCCAGTGATGTCAGATTACTGTGTAAAAGAATATTCTCCAAAACATATTCCATTAAACCTTGGTCTTTTTTGGTGTATCATGTGAGAAAAGTAATATGTGGTTTATGTTCAGAAAGCCCATTGTTTTACATGGTCTTTTTGGATCTCCATAGGAATTTTAGCAAAATACAGCTCCTGGGGAGTACTGCAGTTAAATTTTGTTTAACTCATAATTTGACAAGTTTATTTCAGAAACTTCGCTCCAACTAAGAAATCGTATTACTATTATTAACTACTGTTCTGAGGAGCATGTTATAAAAACACTACAATTGCTCTATCTTGAATTAATAATTTTTTCTCAGAGTGTAAGGCAAGGAATTCATGTGATTTGGGGGCAATGGAGTTACTACAAGTATACACAAATACAGATGAGAATCAAATATTGTCTGTGTGATGGAATAGATAATAGCTGGAATATATGAACTAATTTTCAAATATATATATCTGCTTTTATTACTAATAATATACTCCTATTATTAGTATATACTAATAATATACTTAAACATGCTATTTAATATATAGCAATTTAGTATTACATAAATGTTAAAATACAATTAAAATCATGTAAGACTACATATTACACTTCATTGTTATAAAAAGGGTAAGAACTATATATGAGGAGAAAAGACCTAGTTTTAAAAATCAGCTAAACATGGACTAAACGTCTGTTCCCTCATTAACACAACTGAAACCACTATTTATATGAAACCTCACTTATAAGGCTGTTATGAGCAAAGTTTGTCAACATTGGTAAAAATTTCTTCAGAGTCCATAGCATCAAGTACATAATAAGATGTTACTTCTTTCATTCTTTCCTTTTGCTTCTCAAGTGTAATTTTATCAGGGTATAGACTTGTCTTTTTCATTTCTACATTCATAGCATATATAGCTCACTATATACATTATAATATATATAGTAGCTCTCCAAACAATATTTGCTAAAGTGATTGATTGTAAAATGGGGATGGCAGAGAGTTAAAAAAATTATTAATATAGAAATAAAATATGTAGCCAATAATCACATTACTAAAATGCATATTTATGGAATTTTAATTTTTATTCATTAAATAAAGATGAATATTTGTTCTGTTTGTTTTATACAAGTATAATTATTTTTCTACTTCGTTTGCATACTCACTTATAAATCTACAGCTGCTTATGTTGTCCCAGCTGGCAAGAAATGTAATTTTCACAGCATTTGTCATAGATATTAGGAATATGCAAACCTCACCTGAGCACTCACACTATTTAAAACCCCAGATTGACTCAGAGCATTAACATTACTTCTTCATACTCTTAGCAGGAATCTGTCTTTACGTTTAGCCTAAGTCTAAGACAAATAAATTTGTCTGAGAAAGTCAACTACATATAGTCAACTCTCTTTGCCTGAGCTGCTAGTAATTTGTTTAATGTAAATTATGTACCCAAAGCAAATCTATGAGTCATTAGAGAACCATACAGTAAACCCCCAAAAGAGCAAATCGTCCCAGGTAAGCTCATTTTCCTATTGCAGCATATGGGCTAAAAATTGAAGATTTTTTAAAAGTTTGTAGTTTATTATCATTACCATCAAAAATAACTGTTCTAAGAACAAACATACTGTAACATCAGAGTGGTCATTGTTCAGGATTTCTGGCTGCAAACAATGCAATCATGAGCCACTTAAGCAGAAACTGAATTCATTAATGGATGTTTGCCAGTTTACAGAATCTCTGGTAAGGCCAAAACAAGCAAGAAAAAGGTAGCAACAACGTTCCACACACTGCAGTGATTTCTCTACCTAAACATCACTGCCACTATCAGTGGCTCCTATCACATTCAAGGACTGGTATCAGAAACTCTACTACTGCCACCCTTGAGGAGCAGGACACCCTGTCTCATAGGTTGCTAAAAGACTGATTTCCTTCTAGGTGTTTCGGACCGGGGCACGAACCCATGTCCCCTGCATCGGCAGGCAGACTCTTAACCACTGCACCACCAGGGAAGCCCTATATCTAAATCTTGCTTGGTTGCATTCACTGGAGTAACTGGATTAAATAACTGTTCTCTACTTGAAAGGGATCCTGTGGATGCAGGCTTTATAATTCTGAGAAGGTAGGACTCATACTGTCAAAAATTATCAAGATACAGAGATGGAGTGCAAAACATTGGATAGCTATAGGTAACAGATGGTCTCAGAGTAGTAGGAATAGGAATAGTAGGAGTAGTAGGAATACATGCTCTTTTACCAAAACAATAAATGTTTATTTAGAACACTGAAAGACTTGCTTTAATCATATATGTAGCTATTAAGTGATCAATTATTTATCAATTGTGACACTGTAATGAGTGTTGGTGGCACAAAGCTACAGATACCATTCTGAACTACTGTCAATATAGCATAGAAAGTAGATATATGGTTGTAAGTTCACAGAAACAAGGCAAATCTGTAATGACGATATACAGATGGAAAATCAGAGGGGACATTTTGTTTGTCTTCATGGGAATGTCATAATTATCTTCAAAAATAAAATTTTGGGGACAGAAGATGTGACACTGAAAAAAGTAAACATTCTAAAGGTGGACAAAGGGACAAAAGGTATGTTTTTCTCAGGAGAAATATACAGTTGAAGTTAGAAACCATCACATTGTGTTGAGAATTTTCTTTGCTCGAAAGTATATTTTATTAGATATTAATACAGCCACTCTTGCTTTCTTATTTTTTATTAATGTTTGCACGGTATATGTTTCCATTATTTTATTTCAACCTATCTATGCTATTGATGAACAGAAATTCTTGTAAGCAACATACAGTTTAGTCATGATTTTTTGTCCTGTTTTGACAATCTGTATCTTTAGATTGGCTCCAAACAACAAATGCAGATACTTACAGATCATGATAGAAACAGACACTGGCATGCTTTAACCTCAGAATTCCAGTTTCTAATACCGCAGCACAGTAAGTATTTCTAATTTTGCTTCATGGCTTGAGAATGGCAGGAAATGACACAGAACAGGAATAAATTATACATCCATCAAATCATTGTCAAGTGCCTACCATATGCCAGGCTGTGATATCTGTTGGAGTTGTAGTGATAATCAAAACTGGTACTTGTTGTCAGAAGGCTTACAATCTAGTAGACTATAGTACCAGAGCAAGTTCTGTAGTGTGACTCATTAAACTGTTCTAAATACACATGTCTATTGTCAAGACTGGTCCTAACGATGAGAGATGGAATTGGGATGGGGTTATCAATGGTCTCAATTGAAGAGAGAAGAGGAATTCAGAAGTTAGACATTAGGAAGATAAAACATAAACTATTCCAGGATATCTTTTCTTTCTCTCTCATATTTTGGTTGTTAGTCAAGAGTCAAGATGTTTTTCTACTTCTTAAATAATCTGTAACATTCCAATTGAAAACGTTCCCCTGATTTAAGCCATATGAGGTTTTACATTAAATGACTTAAAATTTCAAAATTAAACTCTAATTAAAACAATATCAAATGTGTCAGTTTTATGTTTAACTTAATATATATACACAAGTCAACCTACTTATGAAAAGGTGTATCCATTTTTAATGTCTGTATATGAGTTCATATTAACATACTGAAAATATCATAGGATTAATTCTGATGATATTTACAATTAAAATATAAGTTAAAAAAATTTTCCCTACTACTTTAGTACTTAGGAAGGGTTGAATATTTGTTTAAAGAATTAATTATGGTAAAGCACAGGAAATATAATTTTATGATTTCAATCTTCTGCTTCATTGATTGATAAGAAGCTCAAGTTCTTTTGCAAATACTTTATTCTGACTATCCTCCATCTAACTTGCTCTGTTTTAATTCCTTGTCCTTGGGGCTATGGGTATAAGTCAAAAGTTTGTGCTGAAGATGGAATATATTTTTATTCATTTAGAGTAAAATAAATACCTCCCCTTTGTTCTATTTCTGGATATATCCTCAGCACTGGAAGACTGCCTTGTACAGAGTAGGCAACTGATTAATATTCTTTGAGTTAAATACTTTAGACTTCCAGACCTAAACCTCATGCTACAGGAACAGTTATCAGAAAAGTCTTATATTAGCAGTCACAGGGTATTTTAGCATGGGTAACTAAACTATAGGTTAATTTCCAAAAGATAAACAACCTACTTTACTTGCATTTATAGCAAAAGGAAGTGATATGGGGCTTCCCTGGTGGCGCAGTGGCGGACATTGACAGTCTGCCTGCCGATGCAGGGGACCCGGGTTTGTGCCCCGGTCCGGGAAGATCCCACATGCCATGGAGCGGCTAGGCCCGTGAGCCATGGCCGATGAGCCTGCACGTCCGGAGCCTGTGCTGCGCAACGGAAGAGGCCACAACAGTGAGAGGCCTGCGTACCGCAAAAAAAAAATAAAAAATAAAAAAGGAAGTGATATGATTTAGATAACAAAGCTTACCTAACCTCTAACACTGAGTATTAGTTTGGATCCACCTATTGAAGACACTACAGGGATAATCAATATCCAACTGAGATCCACTAATGCATTTTGTATTTTGCTGATCACCCCCAAATATATTTATTTTTGTAGAACAATCTTTGGAAAATATTGTAACCAGTCATCCTTATTCATCAACTTCTGAATATTTATATATAACACTTTATCTGAAAAAATCATTACCCTTTATATGTTCTTTTTTATCCCTAGGCACACTCTATAATCTTGGAAAACGTCAAAGATCAACATAATAAAGAATTGTAGTATAAAGCAACTATTCTTATAATGGTACTTATTTCTATAATAGACTTGCTATTTGTTATAGTTTAGCTTTGAACAACATATAAATTTTGGTAAAAAATATTAAAACAAAATTTATATGGAAGCTATTTTTTGTTAAAACATACTTTGACTATATTAAAGATAAAGCCACTTTCAGAATAAAACAATTTAAAAAAAAGAAAGTACTAAAGAAGGAGAACATGCTTCCCAGCTGAGCTAATAGCAATGAAGAACATTTTTTGGATTTAGTCATGGCACTGGGAGGTTGAATGACAGTTTGATGGCCTTGGAGACTAGCAGCCTTGACAGAGCCTCTGAGATCTGTCAATCAGGGATGAGTGGACAGGGTTAAGACCTAAGGGCCATGAGAATAAAGGTAATATAATAGAGAGAGCCTTGTCTCAGGAGAAGAACAAAAGTTTCTGAAACACACACATCCCTAAAAGAAGCATTGATAAGTACAGCAGCTGCCTCATAATGACGGCAAGAATAACCAACTAGGTTATTAAATGCTCCCAATTTGTAGGAAGTCCATTTACCTCCATAGGAAAGTGTTTAAAATTCAGCAAAATGAATTCCTAGGGAGAGAGATGTTTTTATCTCTGTATTTAAAAGTTTTGGGGCTTTTGCATCCATTTCAAAACAATTATTATTTTCCATTTTGCCACTTCATATAACTGAAAACAGTGGCTTCAAATGTAATTAAATTACAAAAGAAAAAAAGTTATCTCCACAGCTCAAAGCTAAAAGAGTTAATCTTTGAAACATGGTCAGTGTTGAAATGAGTATTTCCCAAATGCTCCATTACAGCTAAATACTTGAATTCACCCTTTATTTGAAAGAATGTTTTCTGTTTAAAGTTTTATTAAAACTTCTGGATACATTAGAAATTTAATTTAAGGGCTTATCAAATTATATCAAGTAAAATTGGCCTCAGACATAATAGAGTTTAAAACTTGACACAAGCTGGAAGCATTGCCTCTTGGTAAAACTCTTTCACGGAAAAATGTCACACAAATGTGTTCTTAGAAAAATAAAATGTATGGAGAAAAAATTAATTTGTTTTTATTTATTATACTTATAAGCTCTGAATACAGATGGAGAACTCGAATCTTATTAATTAAACCAGTTATGTTTGGATTTATCACTAATTGTTTTAAAAACTTAAAATTAATAAATATATATCTGAAATATTCTAAACTTACAGAGTCTGAATAAATTTGAAATATCTATATTAATACGTTTTAAAACTTTAATAAGTACAGCGCTTCACAGGCGACTCAGAAAGTAATGAACATATTAGTATTTTAGCAACTTTACTATTTAAAAAATTAATCCACTCACATATAAAAAGAGTAAAAATAGTACTGAAATATCATTTTTTTCTATTAATCATTTACGTTAATCTAACTAATATTTTTAAAATGCTGACATGACCCTCTGTCTTAGAATTGACAATTTTAGCCTTGCTTCCTAACATTCTTGGAAGCCTTATGATGATTGATTTTGTAGTGAATACAAAAAATTATGATAAAGGCTCTTTATGCTTTCCAAACAAACCAACCTAGTACTTAAACAGCAATTACAACAATAAAATCTATTCAAAGGTTACCCATCAGTTGAAATTACTTTAAAAATTTAATGTTTCTTTTTCCAGTGACCAGAGATTTCTTGCTATTCTTGAGCACGTACTACCCTTATTCACTGCACTGACTGCTGTTTCTCCATTTCTTATTCCTGCTCTTTTAATCTTGGTTCCCCATCACTATGGATGATTTCAGGTATCTGTTTTCTTCCATCTCCTCTTCATTTTTTCTCTCTCTATTCCTAGGGGCTTTATGAAACCTCATCTTAATCAACTACACACATACAAGTGTGGTATTTTAATCCAATTCTGACCCTACCTACACCGAGGCTGATCAACAAGGCTGGGAAAACACACAGAATTATTTAAACTATTCTCACTTTAAATTAATGATCACAGGCTTCCAGAGGAATGGACTGATCATGAAACTCCTCCCCAGTCCACACACTTGTGCTGTCCTAAAACATCCTATACTTTCTCCCCAAACTTCACTCTCACCTTACAATATTGATCTCTACCTCACTGGGAAAAATCAATCAAAAGAGAATTTTCGAAATCTCAAACCACCACCCAGGTCTCCCAAGGTCACCAATATTCATTTTTATTAAATTGTATCATCCTCATTCATGGTACTTTTCATAGCATTTTCATCACTTTCTATCATAATGAATAATTTACTTATTTGTGTTGTTTATAGTTTGTCCCCATTTGCTCTATCTCCCAGTGCCTAGAATAGTGCCTAGCTCATACTGACCCTCAATAAATATTTGTTGAAGTACTTATCCATATAAATAACTTCTATATCTGCACTTTAAGACCTTGCTTATGTTCTCATTCTGAAGCCCTGTTATTAATCATCCACCTGCTGGAAATGTAAACTTAAATACTCATCAACTTATGTTATTATTTATATATTATTCATTGAAAGTATTATTTATGATTGTCAATAGCTAGTTATGACAAGTAATTACTGGTTAATAATTGGTATTGATGGTCTTTATTCATCATTTATTTAAATTATTCATAAATCATTTGATGTAGAGCCAAGACTATTTTTAATATGATTTCATTAATTGGAGTCCTATATGAACTTCCTAACTATGCCTAAGATGTGTTATCTATGAGTTTCTCTTTCAGGTTCCTTAAAGAAGAGTTAGAACTAGTTCAGTTGCATCATTGGCAGTGTTTTCTGCCACCTACGAAATCATGTTTTTTCAATATTTTCTGAGCCACATTCTCCAACTGCCTATTCCATTCTTTTAGTTACACAATATTTTTCAACAGTTTTAAACTAAGGTATTTTTTTAAAACATCTGAAACCAGGACTCTTCTAGGTTATTATGAGTTTTGCCTAGTTTTATAGTTGCCCTGCTAATTCCTAAGACAATAGATTTTCCTTCCCTTACACTTATCAAGGCCATCAAAAGCATAAAAACTGCAACTCTCTTTGCATACACATTTTATTGTTTTATGCAGTGCTTAATGAAATAATATAATTAAAGCTATAAAATAAACTGACATTAAAAAGTTTAAAAACCAAGAAAACTGAATTATTTTCCTATTGCTGCTGTTTCAAATTACAAGGTCAGCAGGGCAGCATCTTCTCTCATCTCTGACCTTTTTTTTCTTATCCTTTATCTCTCTCACTTTGGCCCTCTGAATTCCATTTTATAAAGGTCCTGGTGATTAGATTGCACCCATTTGGATAATCCAGGATAAATCCTCTTATCTCGAAATCCTTAAATCTGTGAAGTCCTTTTGCCACATAATACAATATATTCAAAGGTTCTGGGGAATAGAATATGGACATCTTTGGAGGCATTATTCTGTCTACCGTACTGACCATAAATTTCATCTCTTAGGAACAAAATTACACCCAGGTATTGCTCAGTAGAGAGTAACCTGCAAGTGTCCAGTGGTAACCATGCTTTAAGCATCAGTAGAAAAGTTTTAAAGAGGGAAAGGAGAGTGTTATTGATCTCCAAATCTGCTAAATAGAGGTCTATTAAAATATTCTCCTCTGAATGTCTATTACACTTTATATTTCATGTTTGTCCAATTAACATCATACTATGAATTTTCCATGTTAATAAACAGAGCTGCCATCATATTTTCAATATTAAAAGTGAAACAAAATTTATTTAATCATTTTTGTATTGATAAGATTTTATATTTTCCAGTTTTTTTTTCTTTTTGCAATCAAGGGTACAATAAATATCCTTATACATCTTTCCTTAGTCAAAAATGTATATATATATTTTTCAGACATAGTCTATAGAATTCTACTTTAAGTGCAACCAACTGATGAAAAATTAAGCTAATGTTGTCACTGGATCCAGACAAATAGTTCTCCCAAATGACTATGGCAGTATACATTTCCACCTCTACCTTAACATGCCTTTGCTACACACTTAATAAAATTTTTTTTTCTCAATTTAATTACTGAAAAATATTTCATTGTTTTAATTCACTTTTCTCTATTAACTAGTGAGGAAGGGAAATTTAAATGCATTTAAGTAAGAATTTCTAAGACTTTGAAAGTCAAAGTAACTCAAAATAGCAGTTTATAGCATTGTTGTAGTGCTGCGAGAATCTGTCCTGTAGCACCTGCCTCTGATGTTCAACAGTAGTAGTAGCCAAGAATGAAAAGTGGATTTCAGTCCAATAACCATGATAGGGCAATGCCATGAGCAGTGATCAGCAGGAGAAGAATGCATTCAGCAGAGTCTGTGGCATCATTTTGGCACAGTTTCCCACAATCTGAATTCCTGTGATTCCTTACTATTTTCTCAGAAAGATTCTCCAGGTAACTTTACAGTTAATTCCAAATTATTCAACTGCCTCTATGAGATATCCAATAAATAAATAAATAAACACACACACACACACACACACACACACACACACACACATTAAAGTGACCTAAAGTCAGTTTCAGTTGCTTAGAGGTAAGAAACCTATGTAAATTATTTAGTTTCCTCACATGTAATACAGGGCTCATATACTAGTAACCTTAGGGGTTCTAGTGAGGATTAAAAGAAAATATATGCAAAGCCCTTAACACAGTGTTTTTCAGTAAAAATTATTAACATATTTTAATATCATTTTCATTGTTTTAATTCTAACACATACAATTGACACAGGTCATGAGAGGAATAACGTGTCTAGCGACATAGCATAGGACCTAGTATCCATTAAGTTTTTAATAAATAGAAGGCTCTTTACTGTTTCATTCCTTCAACACCTATTTATTGAGGGCTTACTATGTGCCAGAGTCTTTGAGGTACTGGGATGGATTAGGGTGCATGTGAGATAAGAGTTCTGCAGGAGACATATAATTAACAATAACAGAAATAAGTCAATCACACAGTACTGTTTATGTGCAATTCTACTAGGTTAATGTGTATAGCTTAGCGCAGGTTAAGGAAGACACGGAGTGTCAGAAGGGGAAAACAGGGGCTGGTGGCATTTTCAATTTTAAATAATCTTGTTAGGACAGGCCTCAAAGGCAGATGATATTTGAGATTACTGGGAAAAAAGTGAGGAATTTTGTCATGGGGATGTCAGAGAGACAAAAATATTCTATAAAGGATAAAATTAATGCAAAATTGCTAAAATTTGCCTGGTATGTTAAGGAACTGTTGCAGACTTTCAAGTGCAGTTCAATTTGTGGAAAAACATATCTTAAAAAAATTTAATTCATTAATTTATTTATTTTTTGGCTGCATTGGGTCTTCATTGCTGCACGCGGGCTTTCTCTAGTTGCGGTGCTCAGCCTTCTCATTGCAGTGGCTTCTCTTGTTGTGGAGCATGGGCTCTAGGTGCACGGGCTTCAGTAGCTGTGGCTCACAGGCTCTAGAGCACAGGCTCAGTAGTTGTGGCGCATGGGCTTAGCTGCTCCGCAGCATGTGGAATCTTCCCACACCAGGGATTGAACCTGTGTCCCCTGCACTGACAGGTGGATTCTTAACCACTGCGCCACCAGGGAAGTCCCTAGAAAAATATTTTTATGGCAGCGCAGGTATGACAACTACATCTAACTTATTTCATATTAAATATAATCAAAATGGTTTTCCTAAAGAATAGCCATTAATCATTTAATTTAGATCAGTAAACAAAATTGCTTATAAGTGAGTTTTGCTTCTCATTTACCTAATGTTGGTATGCAAGTCTTATAGATATTGGACATCTTTTGAGACATAAATCAGGACATTGTCTGAAAGCTTTTTTTTTTTTCGCTTATTAGGTAATTTGGAATCTGTTAACATCTAAAATCCACAATAATATATAATTAAAAGAAAGATTAGTTTAGGCTGATTTTTATTCTCTTCTTTCCTTTCCTTTGTTTTCCTTCCTTTCTATTTCTAATATTTCTTGGAACCTTGATTAAATGATGTATCTTAAATTAGTCTGTCAATACTGAAATAGTACAGTGTTTTTAATTCAGAGATGTAAATTACTTTATTGACAATAATCATAATAATTGGGAATCAAAAACATTTCTTCATATATTATTACATATAGTAATATTTATATTACATAAAATATGTTGATTCTTTTACTTATAACAGCCAAAACCACTGCTTCTCAAACTGTAATGTACCCAAAAATTAATAAAAAGATATTATCAAAAAATACAGATTCTGATTCAGTAGTTCTGAGATAGGACTTGAGATTCTGAATTTTTAGCTCCTTCATAATGCCAGTGGTCCATAGATCACACCATGATAGTAATGGCCTCTCCTATGCCTTAAGAGATATTTTGATATATTAGAAATTTATGAATAATTTAGTATACATATGATATACTAATAAAGAATATAATGTTCCATGACAGTTCACATTGATTAAAAAGCAAGTATTTTCAACTCTGAATATATAAAAATGAGATATTCCAATAAACATCATTTAGCTTCACTGCAGAGATAGTGATTTTAAAAAGATGTCTGGAATAAACATGGTAACTGCTGTAAAAATCTAACATCAGAATACAGTAAAATGTATGTACATTTTTATTTTTAGTTGATAATCAATTAATAGAAACATTGTTAACCGACTATTAACATTGCTATTTTCTAAAGTATGTAAGAAACATGGAAAGGTAATGTCAACAGTGTCTATTTTTGCATCTTAGAAATTCCTTTGTTAAGCCTCAAATTAATTAATTAATCAATTAATTAATGCAATCTACAAAATAACTTCTGATCTCATTGAGGCTTTAACCTAGGCCAAGAAGTGATTTTCAGAAGGCAAAAAAAATTACAAATCATCTATGTAAATGCACATACAGGGTATTCACTCAAGATAAGGAAAATAAGACAGCTATATCATATATCTTTATTCTGTTTAAAATTGAGCTGTAGGGGCTTCCCTGGTGGCGCAGTGGTTGAGAGTCCGCCTGCCGATGCGGGGGATGCGGGTTCGTGCCCCGGTCCGGGAAGATCCCACATGCCGCGGCGCGGCTGGGCCCGTGAGCCATGGCCGCTGAGCCTGCGCGTCCGGAGCCTGTGCTCCGCAAACGGGAGAGGCCACAACAGTGAGAGGCCCGTGTACCAAAAAAAAAAAAAAAAAAAAAAAAAAAAATTGAGCTGTAAATGTCCATTTTATACCAAATAGTAGCATTTTATTTTAGCATTTACATTAACAAGATGCAATAATGCAATCAGTTGTTAATTATTTTGAGTAGTGGCTGTGCTTTCCATTCATGGCTTGGTATATTTATTGGCAAATTGTTATAGCAGCATATGTCTGGTTTTAATGATATTTCACTAACTTATGGGGATGAACTGTTATTTAGAAACACATAAGATCTAGTTCACAGGGTAGTTCATTAGTCCATAAATAACCACAGTTATTTTATTTTGCCTTGACTTTACAATATGACTTTTTAATATCTCTGTTTTTATTTTTTTAATCCTATGACACTAGACTATAAACTACCTAGTAGGTTATGATTTTTTTGCATGGACTTTCCACATGTATTTTAATATCACCAGGAAAAGTATAATTCTAGAAGACTGAAGTACCTCAATAATAGTCTTCAACTGAATACATCAAATGATGTTAACTTTCACTTTTTTCCCTCTTTATTATACAGTGTTCCATGTCTGTATCTGTCTCCTTTTGGAGAATGCTCCATTTTTCCAAGCCATTTCCCAAGTTGCTTAATATCTTAATTTCTCAATTACCATGGCATCCCAGACAGTGTGCTGTGCAAACTTTCCCTCAGGGCAATGGCATTTCTTCAGCAGAATTAAATGTGTTGTATACCTATCCTTTAAAATATAAAGCCTGCAAAAAGTAAATTTTCTTATGAAATTTAATAAAATTTATTAAATAATAATAAATGATGCTAATGATGAATCCTTGGAATCTCTGGTATAGCACCAGGAATTGTTATCTATCTTATTTTTTGCCTCCTAGTCCCTACTTACTCAATCAAAAAAATATGCAAGACAATGGAGTGAATTCCTATGACACTAAGAAGTTAGGGATAAAATGCATTATAATAGATTTCTTTCCAAGTTCACAAGAAATCTTGACTCTATTCTTTGGTCAAGATAAGCGTCCAGGCACTCATTACATTAAAATTATAATATTTACTGCCAAGAACGTACTAAGCATCTAATTTTCACCTATATTTTACAAATACATTAACTAAGACAGACTGTGGAAGCGATTTAGTGAATAGTGCATTAGCAGTTTTAAAAACAAAGCTAAAATTATATTAAATTTTCCCGACCTCTACTTTTCCCATTACACTTTAGAAGATGGGAGTACAAAATTAAAAGAACACAGATTTTTTTATCCTAGATTTTATTAGCTCTTTGTACACTTGATTAAATGGTTTTCAAACTGTGTCATTCAAAAAAAAATACAGGCCTCTTGTCTAAAATATTTGGGAATCCATTCTGATGTAATTCTTGGTAAGAGAAGAGCACATTTTCTATACTTTGACCATAATGGTTTGACAGTAAATGCTTTTTTCTTTTAATAAGAACACTTCATTGTCCAAAAACTGTAGAGTATTAACAAATTTGAATGAAAATATATGTTGTGTTTGTCCTTTACTGTCAATGGTACACTATTCTTACTTAATCACCACTATAAAAGAGACTGAGGTTTAAATAAAGTCAGAAAATGAGTTAATTTTATAGTTTAGCTCAACCAGGAGACTAGTTAGTCTTTGCCTTGTATTAATATTAGATACAATGTATCAATACAAACATTTATCAAAACCTTGAAATAATTATCCAGTACCATCCTAACTCATTTCAACATTAAAAAAATATTAATGACTTTGTGTTTGAAAACTCATAAATTACAAAAAGGTTTAACCTTTATGAGAGAGAAGGTAGGCATTCTCCTATATGTAATCTTTCAAAAATTCACTTTAGAAAAACAAAATAATTTATTTGCCCTTGACTGAACCTAAATTTTAATTATGGAATATATATAAGGGGAAAATACTGCTTTAACAGAAGGCATGTTTATGCACTTAGAAATAAAACAGGATATAATAAGTGTTATTTTCAGATCTTAGAGAAAATGAACAGAAAATCAAATCACAAATGCAGGTGAAAGATAAAATTCCTGGATAAAAAGAATTCTCAAAGGATTCAACAGCATACAGAATTCCAACTTGTAGTGTATTTTAAGTTTTTTCTTAGTCATATTTTTTTGTGGTCCATATCTTGCAATTTTCTTTTATTTTAAAGATATTGCCTAATGAACTGCTTTATCATTTCCTTCCTTCCTGTCTCTTTATTTCTTTCTTATCCTTTGTACATTGTTATTCATTTTAGTTTATTTTTGTTGTAATTTTTGATTTTTGTTTTTCTAAAACAGAAAACATCTATGTTTGAGTTTAGATATGTAATATAGTAATACCTAAAATATCTAAAAACATTTGATTGGGACATATTCATTTTACATGCAAATTTGGAATAAACATTTCTTTAAAAAGTTGATGAAAGAGAAGTTGAGGCTGCTTCAACTAATCCAATATTTGAAACTGGGTCATCATTTTATATCAGTCATAGGTCTTAACCCTGTTATTGGTTTCAGTAACACTGAAGAAAAAAAACTGATTCATCAATACAAGTAGGCAGAAATAATAACATTTTATACTTGCTTTTTTCTGTATCCTTTACAATATTTACTATTATATCTTAAGAACAAAATAAATTGCCAAAGTTTATATTTCCTGTTTGGTAGCAAGCAGTCTCACAGCAAAACTAAAAGGAGGGTACAGAAAGCTTTCATATACCACACACACACATCCATATCCCTCCCACACCATTATCAACATCCATCAGAGTGATACATTTGTTACAACTATACTGTAATCTACATTGACACATGGTCATCAGCCAAAGTCCATAGTGTATATTACGGTTCACTCTTGGTGCTGTACATTTTATGGGTCTGATCAAATGTATAATGACATGTATCCACAATTATAGTATTATAAAGTATTTTCACTACCCTAAAAATCCTATGTGTTCCATTTATCCATTCCTCCCTCCTGCCAAACTCATGGCAATCACTGATTTTTTTTTTTTTTACTGCTCCATAGTTTTGCCTATTCCAGAATATCACATAGTTAGAATCATGCAGTAGGTAGCCTTTTTCAGATTGGTGTCTTTCACTTAATACGCATTTAAGTTTCCTCCATGTCTTTTCATGGCTAGATAGCCCATTTTTGCAAAAGATATACCTGATAAACGACTGTTATCCAAGATATAGAAGAACATTTAAAACTTAATAAGAAAACAAACACCCCAATTTAAAAATGGGCCAAAGACCTTAGATACCTCACTGAAAAAGATATACAGAGGGCAAATGAACATATGAAAAGATGCTCCACTATACATGCCACCAGGGAAATGGAAATTAAAACAACGAGATATCACTACACATCTATTAAAACGGCCAAAATACAGAACACTGACCACACCAAATGCTGACGAAGATACTGAGCAATAGGAACTTCCATTCATTGTTAGTGGGAATGCAAAATACTACAGACATTCTGGAAGACGCTTTGGCAGTTTCTCACAAAACATAACATACTCTTACCACAAGACACAGTTGTGTTCCTTGGTATTTACTCAAATGAGCTGAAATCTTATGTCCACACAAAAACCTGCACACAAATGTTTTTGGCAGCTTTACCCATAATTGCCAAAATGTGTAGGTAATAACCAGGATGTCTTCCAGAAGGTGAATGGATAAACTGTGGTACATCCAGACAACGGAATATTATTCAGCACTAAAAAGAAATGTGCTATTATGCTTGCTTTTTATTTTAGTAAATTCATTTAAACTCTTGAAAACAAAGGAGCAGAAAATTCATTTTCAAAGTTAAATCCATATAAATACATTGGCATATATATATCCATTAGTAAATTTAATCTGAAGGTGTAGAAAAATAGATTTCTTACTTTTTTAATATCTATTGTTTAGCAAAAAATCGTTTTTTCACAAAAACTTTTTTCACATTTTTGTTAAAGTTTGACACAGAAAAATGTGATTATAAAGCACAATCTTAGATACCACTGCACTTGTACCTGTGAAATGTTATTTTTTTAACTGAATTTTGTAGGTGTTGAGTAAACTATTTTCTATGTAATTCAAATTATTTGCCTTTTCAAACAGGTTAAAAATGTGAAATATAGAATTGTCAAGTGCGGCTCATTTTGTTTATGAAAATATCAAGAAAATGTGAGTTACCACATTATATTTTAGAAAATATTTATATATTGGGACTTTTACAAAGATCTGAAAATAAAAGAAAATATGGCTCTTTGACATACCTGGAATATTTTTCTGGACTCAGACTACATGTGTCAACATGAGTCAGTTTGTTCCCTATGCTCTTTGCTCAGGAAGATAAAACTGTAAATCTATACTGAACTTTATTTTTTGCTTCAGGAATCTCTTGCAGAGAAATTTATCTGAAACAGTAGCCTGCTCAGCTAGACAAAGCATTCACTTATCACACAATATCGATACCTGCTTCAAGACCATCACCACATGTCATATCTATGGCTAATTACAAATTGGAAGATCTAAATTGGACTTTTTAAACCTAGATCCCAAAATCCTATTATAAAAGCCTCTTCTGACTTCCCCTTTTTGAGACACTGCTAAGTCTCTATCAAGGTAATATTCTCCCTCAGTCCCTCACTGCAATGAGTTCTAGAGAAGGCAACCTCCATGCTGGTAAATGCTTCTATCACATGTTTTTTCTACTCCAAGGCTAAAGAAGACTGTTCCAGGTGAGTAAAATTCAAAGCACTATTGCAGCTGAGACTGAAGACTCAGCCATGTGGCATAAGTGTACCTAGCTCTGGACAGTGAGACTTTTTGAATGCTGGAACCCATAACTTGCTCAGAAAACTGAATGAGCAAATCCTTGCAAAACTGCCCTTGCTAGAGAGAAGGCGTGGCTATGCCTTCTTCTCTTTGTTTCATTTGTCTCTTACACCATCTCATCCACGTTGAGTCTGTAGACTGCTTTCATTTAAGAAATGGTACTAGACCTGCTCTTTTCTGATTGGGTCAAGTTCTCTGTTACTAGTTGATGTGCTAGTTTGTTAGTTTCTCATTAGTCTTTCCATATCAATTGAAGGGCAAGATGGAAGTCTTGAAAAGAATGTGGAAAAGAACAGATGTAAGAAGCTACCTACATTTAAGCCTGGGTCAAGGCTAGCCTTTGTCTTTGAGCAAATTAGAGAAAGGCGGCAGGTCTGGGATGGTAAATTAGAAATTGCCCCTCCCCTGGGTGTTATGGCTCAGTTGGAACAAAATATTTACCACGAGGCATTTCTGTTTAGAAAAATGGTCCCTTGTCCTTGCAGAGGAGGACACGTGACTTGATGAATGGAATCCCGGCTGCATTTAATTCACCCCTCAGCAGGGCATCTATGTGCCCTGCACAAACTCACCAACCATATGAGAAAACCCTGAATCCAGTTTGCTATATTTAAACCAAAGCCACGATTATAGATACACAACCCCACATTGACATTTATCCGAAGCTGGAGTTTGCATTCCCTACTTGATACATTTAAGGTACAAATTCAGTTTTAGTGTATACATATTAACAAGGTCACAAATAACTTTGAACTTTGTTTCATTTAGAACTTGAAACCCAGACTGCATTTTATTTTCCCTTTAAATATATTGTTAATTAGTCTCAAAGTCTATAGCATTTTTTTTCTCTCTTATCAGTTCAGAATTACTCCCTTCAGAATGTGGTAAAAGACTGATGTAAATTTAGAGTTATGATCTAATTTTTCTTATAAGAAATCAATACGAAAATTTGTATGAAGGTCTTGCTCTTAGTAGTTTTTTTTTTTTAATTGAAGATTGAGGAGGATTAAAGGTACATCTAAAAGAATTTTGTTGCAATTGAGAAAAAAAGTATCAGTTAGATATGTCCCTTATAGTTTACCATATGAATGAGGCTCCACAATTAGTCCCTGCAGGAGAGTATCTGTGTCATATCCTCAGTCCCCCCAGTGAATCTTAAGCCCCACAACTCAACTCCAGTATGCATGCCTTAAGTTCTTCCCAAAGTATTCTAGCTCAGTCTCTTTTCATAATTTACTTCCTTTGCTCTTTTATTTTCCAAAAGGAAACTCCTCAAGGGTAATGAGTAAAACACATGAATTTAAGCTCTGCAGAGTCAAATGATCACTACCCACTTTTTCAATAACTCTATGAAGGATATATAATTTGTTATAAATATAAACTGAGAAAAGAAGAATTTAAACCATTCACTTTTATCGCTAACAGGCTGGACTAGGTTAAGTTTGCATCACCTCTATATGGCTAATTGTTTTGCAGGGAATATTTTTTGGTTCCATCATGGAACAGGAACAGCAATGCTGTGTGGCTAATTCTGTTTGAGGGAAGTCTTTTAACTATATGATAATAATTTACCCTTTAACTATATGATAATAAAATTTACCCTATCTTAAAATAGTTTATTTTATTCTCATCATTGTCCTTCCTCTTCTGTACAAAATTAAGCCTATGTTAGTATGTGCATAAATCAACATGGAAACATTAAAAATAATTACTTCGTGTTAATTTCACTTACGAAACATTTGCCACATGTCGAGCACTATGTGAATCATGCTTCTCCTATGTGACACTTCTGAAAAAGCCAAAGTTATCCACCACCTATAGAAAAACCAGAGAAAGCATTTTGAGTGTTAAGTTCTTTGCTGAGTTTAGCTAATTTTACACCTTTATTTTCCTTTTACCCTCATTTACTGACCTAAGAAATTTGTTTTTGCCATAACATGTATTTTTGTATGTCATTTTAAATCCAGCTAAAATATAATCATGTAAAAATAAATAATGCTATGATTTTTTTTATTACTGGCAAACACATTTGTACAGAAACTCCTAAATCACAGAACCTTGAAATGAATTGAGGCAACAACAACATCTGCAGCAGAAAAATAACTATTACTATAAAACCTTAATACCTAGAACCTGTAATTAACCAGCATTCATTAAAGATCTGAATTCACAGAAATGATGCATACATAAGTAGCCATGCACATTTAGTTTAGGAGAGTGTTTCTGCAAGACTATTTACTATAAAAAGAAAAATGCACATGGATATAAGCAATTGTAATGGTATTTATATATAATTCAGCACATGGTAAATGTACATAAAGAGCCCAAGTAGTTAGATCATTTTGTTATAATGGAATGACATCTGTGTTATATAAAACATCATATTCATTGTCTGCCAAAATATTTTTTGTTTGTTCTTTTTTCAGTTTTCCTCTTTGTTATTCTGTGACAAAATTATACGACAGCTATAATGGCGTGGCAACCAAAAGCTTAAAGGCTTTCTCAGGAAAAGAAGAGATACTAGTTTGTGATAACAAATGCTTACTCTATTTGTGATTTATCAAGTGAGACTGATGTGAAAATTTTTTTCTCAAAGTGAGAAATATCTCTAAATTCTCTAAAACTATTCAAAATATGTCAAATACTTATTAAATATTTAGTAACATGTTAAGTAAATTCTGACCACTTTTCAACAGAAATTTAGTGATAGTTTACTCAACATGTCTAGAAACTGACTTAACTCTAATTGGAAGGGGAACAAGTGCAGAGTCCATTAATTTCACAACTAAGTGTTATTTGTATGGATTTTGGAGTCATAAAAACTTAAGAAAATTATCCTTTGTGAGACTCTGTTTTTGCTTTATCTATTATCTGATGATATTTAATCCATCCTTACAAGGTTTTCACAAATACGGGCACTCTGTATTTTTTAATGACACTATAATAAATGCTTGAGACCGTATAAGATGCTATAAAACTACTTTCTGTTTTTATATTTAGGTAACTTGCAGATTCATCCTGAGTGAACTGAACAGATTTCTCTGTAATTCTCTAGTGGTAGTGTATCTGCTCCAAATTACTTGTATAATCATGTGCAGGCCCCAGAGTCATCTATTCATTGATTTGAATTACATTTTCTTGCCTCTATGGGTTGTGGTAGGGAGTTACCCTGTGGAAGTGGAACAAAGAATTTGCCTGTGATATGTCTGACCTGGTCTATACTTGCTGTTCTTAATTGTACACTGTACTAACTGACATGATTAACTTTACATCAACTTAACTAGGCCACAGTACATAGATATTTGGTCAAAAATGTCTGGATGTTGCTGTGTAGGTATTTATTTAGATGAAATTAACACCTGAATCAGTGGACTTCGAGTAAAGCAGATTAACCTTCATAATGTGAGTGGGCCTCATCCAAACTGTTGAAGGCGTTAAGAAAAAGACTGACCTTCTCCAAGGAGGAAGGAAATCTTCCAGAAGTTTGCATTTAGACTTAAACTGCAAGATCACCTCTTCCTTAGGTCTCTAACCTGCCAACTTACCTTGCAGATTTAGGACTTGCCAGTTTCCATAATCTTATAAACCAATTTCTTAAAATAATCTGTACCACCCCCCCACACACAGTCCCTATTGGTTCTGTTTCTCTGGGAAATCCTGACTAAAACACCAACTAAGCTTTGTGCATTTATTTAGAAAATATTTTGGGGGTGAAACATTTGTCATTCTAGTCAACTTCATCCATGTACTACATGCCAGGTACTATGTTAGGTGTGGATGAAAAAAAAAAGATAAATAAGACATAAGTTATACTTTGAGATGACTTGAAAATTTTGTAATGAGAAATATTAAAAATATCATTGAAATAAATAGTAGTATATTTAAATATAGAGATAACAGTTCAAAATATGGAGAAAAAAGAGTCAATAACAAAGAAAATTCATTAAAGAATGAACTATGAGGCAGAAATTGCCTGCAATGAGAATGGAAAGAAAAAGCATAGAGCACTATGAATGTCATGAAATTACACTGAATTTTATTCTATAAATTAAGTCATTCATTGAAAGTTTTTAAGCTCAGGAATCAAATGTATAGATTTAGATTTTTGTTTTGATCATTCTGATGATATTATAGGTGATAAATTTGTACAAGGTGGGAACAGAAGGCAAAACTATTGAGGGTATTATTGTATTAAGTTAGGAAATAAATGATAATGACCCAATCTACAGATGGAGTTAAGGGGACATATTTACAAATATGAATGAGACTGATTTGGGGAGTTTCATTAATGGGGTCATTAAAATGACTTCTATTGAGATTTCTAGCTTGGGTCATTGGGTGATAAGGCTACCTAAATAAGACATGCCAGACAAAAAGAACAGATTCAAAGAACAATATAATGAACTACATGTTGGAAGTGTTGCATTTCAGACACTAGTTAAGTAACTATATGCTGTAAGCTTGTTTACTTTCTCCAATGTAGTCTGATTAGACCTACAATCAGCTGCCACTAGGTAGGTGACTGGTTTTTGAAGTTCAACCAGTGAGACAGAGATCTTTTCTAGTCATAGACAAATGAGACGATTTCCACTTTACTCCTTGGATAAGGAATAACATCCACGTTAGTTTCTTTCTAGTGGTGTTGGAATTAAAATCCTTTTAATTGAAAGAAGAACAACAAAATCCTAGGAAAGAAGTGAAGGAAGAAGCTCCCTAACCTTGCAATACAATTCCCCAATAACCATATGCACAAGAAAGGAGAAGGTTGTAGAAAAAAGTGTCTGTAAGTTTGTGGATATTTCCCTGGCTTTCTTGGATACTGGGATATTTCTAAGCTATTCCTCGTAAAACAAATTAACTTTCTGATTCATTTATTTCCTGATCCTGAATAACTCATTTCTGCAAATGGTTATTTCGGGAATTATATTACAAAGTTAGGAAGGTTCTTCCCTCACTTCTTTCCTAGGATTTTGTTGTTCTAATTTTTCTTTTCCCTTTTGATGAAGAAATATGTATAATATTTTTAAAATATAAGATGAGCATTGAACTAGATATCGACAGATTATGTTCAAATTCTTGCTCTATACAGCTCTAAAGCATATGTTACCAGACAGATTACTTAAAAGTGAGGAACAGTTAAATAAATATTTATAGCCTATTTCACACAGTTGTAGGAATAAAGTTTGAAATATATGAACACTTCTAGAAGATGGACTTGTACACTGTAAATATTCATTAAAATTTAGTAATTACAGATCTTTAGTTGCAAATAATTTTAAAACTATTACCCCAAATTTCTGATTGTAAAATTCTTGTCCCTATTCTGTGACTTTAAATTCTTAAGTTTTCATTCTGTAAGTGAATTCAAATCCTTCCATTTGTAAGAAGAAACATATACAGATTTCCATAGATTGGGGGGGTTATTTTTTTTTTTTTTTTTTTTTTTTTTTTTTGCGGTACGCAGGCCTCTTACTGTTGTGGCCTCTCCTGTTGCCGAGCACAGGCTCCGGACGCGCAAGGCTCAGCGGCCATGGCTCACGGGCCCAGCCGCTCTGCGGCATGTGGGATCTTCCCGGACCGGGGCCTGAACCCGTGTCCCCTGCATCGGCAGGCGGACTCTCAACCACTGCGCCACCAGGGAAGCCCTGGGGGGGTTATTTTAAGGGCATATAGGCAAGTTGTTACTGTAGAATATTTATTTAGATTTATCCTATAGATGCCACTCCCCTTCTGATACAGGTTTTCTTTGTCATCACTTCTTGTCTACTCCACATCTTTTATCAACCTAGACTCTGTCCCTATCCTTGTTTCTCAATTACAGACATACCAGGAAGCAGGGTTTTTCTGGCTGGATAATCACTATATATAGGCATATATAATCACATATATAGGCAAACTCTTCAAGCTAAGTGTTCTTCCTCATAAGTGACACTAAGCAGGCTAAGGATGGATGACATTGGAAGGATTCCATCTCTAATTCAACATTGGAAGGGTATCATCTCTAATTCAATCAACTTGGACCAAGTTAGCAGAATCATATGTAATGAAGCTAGAGATCTAGCTGAGCAGGACCACCTTTGACTGCTTGCTGAGAAGCTATCTTTGCATATTGAAGACTGCCATTCCCACTAGCAGAAAAGTAGGTCAGACAATACATATTTTACAATTTTATGTAAAATTTTAGTAAAATTTTTAGTAAAATTGCATTGCAAATTTTCATGGATTCATTACGATACAGATCTACTTAAATAAATATTGCTATGGAAATAATTTGACAAGAACAAGAAATGATGCCAGAGGGAATAAAGCAGGGATAATACATACAAACTCACAGTAGAGGCAGAAAAGATATTTTGTAAAATTTATTCTATGAATCTAAATAGTATTACCATGATGCACAAGCACATTTGCAAAAGGTTTCCCTCAGGAAAACCATATTCTGAACCATAATATGAACCATGCAGAAAGATTCATGGATCAGGAAAAAATCATACAGAAAAAGTTAAAAGATCATTAGATCATTATTTTCCTTAAAATTCAGAAAACTACTGTGCTTTACAACACTTATAGGTTTCACGTTTTGGTAACAACAATGTGGTAGGCAGAACAATGCCCCCACCACCAATAAAATAAAAAATTAACAGTCTTATTCCTCAAAGTGAATATGCTGGGTAAAATAAGAAGAATTACAGTTGCAGATGGAATTAACGCTGCTAATCAGCTGACCTTAACATGGAGAAATGATCCTGGATATTCCAGGTGAGCCCAATATAAGCACAAAAGTCCTTAAAAATATTGAATACAAGAGGGAGGCAGAAGAAGAGAATCAGAGAAAGATGTAAAGATGAAAGGAAGCTGAGTAAGAGTGAAGGGGTATGAGAAGAACTTGACCAACCATTTCTGGCTTTGAACATAGAGGAAAGAGGCCCCAAACCAAAGAATGCAGGCAGTCTCTAGATGCTGAAGAAGGAAAGAAAAGAGATTCTAGCTAGAGGAGATTAAGGTTACAGATGGAATTATGGTTTCTAATAAACTGACCTTAAAATAGGGCCAGTAGCATGGATTATCTAGGTGGGCAATTGCTAAATAAATATTTTATGTGAAATGAATGAACACAATGTAGGGAAGGGACATTTAAAATTGACTACTGATAAGTTAATACAAAAATGTGGGTAAGGGCTTCCCTGGTGGTGCAGTGGTTGAGAGTCCGCCTGCCAGTGCAGGGGACACGGGTTCGTGCCCCGGTCCGGGAAGATTCCACATGCCGCGAAGTGGCTGGGCCCGTGAGCCATGGCCGCTGAGCCTGCGTGTCCGGAGCCTGTGCTCCGCAACGGGAGAGGCCACAACAGTGAAAGGCCCGCGATGTTGGTGACGCAATTCTGAACGAAATTGTTTTCATTTTTCATAGACTTCGCAATTAAAAAAAATTACAAAATACCAAGGTGTAATTGAATAGATATGAGTATTAAAATCAAGATTCTAGTGCTTAGAAAGCTCAAAGCCAGATAAGTATAAATGCGTGTTAATATTTAAAGTTTATGTGTATTTGTATAGAATAACAAATTTATGGCATGCAAGTCTGAACAAAAACTCATAAGCCTTATTTTAAAAGGTCAAAAACTGTGCTATTCTCCCCTTCAAATTAGGGGAGTACTTTCTTTTTAATCATTTTATGAAATTGCTGTATATTTCATTTCAGGCCTTAAAAGATATGGCAGTCCCACTAATTGAAATAATTTTCTTCTTTATTCTAATTAAATCCCTCCCTTCTTTAATATGCACTGGAAATTTATGTCATAGAGGAGTCACCAATAGTTTATTCCCTGGATTACCTTATGGTCCACTCAGCAGTACTCTAATACTCAATTTAAACATACATTAAAAATGTTTCTTTATAATTTAATTGGAAGGAATTTTAGCTCAGTTAATGAATTAAAACTCATTCATGGCACAGACATGATTGTTCTGCCTCCCTTTAGTTTGTAGACTTTATTGCACATACCACCTGCTTGACACTCACTTTAAGATGTCTAGGAGTTTGGATTGTCAACTGGATTTCAGAAATTAATAATTGTTGACTTGTAATATATTTTCAGCTTTATTAAGGTATAAATGACAAATAAAATTTTAAGATATTTAAAATGTCCTGGAATTTTGTTTGTTGGGAGCTGATTGATCACTGATTCAATCTCCTTAATAGTAAGCAGTCTGTTCGGATTTTCTGTTTCTTTATGATTCGGTGTTGGTAGGTTACATGTTTCTAGCAATTTATCTATTGCTTCTAGGTTGTCCAGTTTGTTGGTATATAGTTGTTCATCCTCATATCTTATGTTCCTTTGTATTTGTGTGTGTGGTAGCAGCATTACAACTGCTACTGCATTTTTCGTTTATAAATTTATTTATTTGAGTCTTTTATTTTCTTGATGAATCTAGCTAAAGGTCTATTTTGGTTTTTTTCAAATTGTGATATTATTAATATATATTTATGATTTCTGAAATAAAGCTTGTAAATTATTAACATTTGGAATGAGCTGAAATAAAGGATTTATGTCTTATCTTTTAAATCGTCTCAGATCAAGCTCTTCCAAGGGCTAATGAACACATAGGAACCATCAAGATTAATACAAACATTCTGATCTCACAAGTAAACATAGATGAAGGTCCCACAAGTCACTCAGTAAGTAAGAATACATAGCAAAAATGATGAAACATTCTGTGCTTTGTTTCTGGTTATTTTTCAAGTGAACTATACGATTTTAAGTCTCTGCAATTCAGTTTGTATTTGTGTGCAATAGGAGAATTGAATATTATGCAAATTATTATTATACCTCCAAAAGTTCTTATACCAACGGCAATAATAGGCATCATCCATGCCATTTAATATTTAGATTAATTTCATGTAATTGATTCTTGGTACTTTTTTTAAAATATAAATTTATTTATTTAATTTTGGCTGCATTGGGTCTTCGTTGCTGCGTGTGGGCTTTCTCTAGTTGTGGCAAGCAGGGGCTACTCTTCAGTGCGGTGTGAGGGCTTCTCATTGAGGTGGCTTCTCTTGCTGTTGAGCAGGGGCTCTAGAGCACAGGCTCAGCAGTTGTGGTGCACGGGCTAGGTTGCTCTGTGGCATGTGGGATCTTCCTGGACCAGGGCACTTTTCTGTCCTAGTTCTGTAAAAAATGTCATTGGTAATTTGATAGAGATGGCATTGAATCTGTAGATTGCCTTGGGTATATGATCATTCTAACAATACTGATTCTTTCAATCCAAGAACATGGTATATCTTTCCATCCGTTTGTGTCATCTTTTGGTACCATTACTCAATATATACATTTTCTACTCTCAAATAAAACTTAAACTATGGATTAGTCTCAAGTTAATGTTTTCTTTAAAGTAAATATAACAAGTTTTTGAAAATGTAAAACAAAATTATTGTTAGACAACAATTTTATTTTATATTTTTGGAAAGCAAAAATAAATAAAACAACTGACAATGTACAGTGAGCCCCATCACAATGAAATCTCAATCATAGACAATGCTATCCATCTATTAATATCTCCTTTCTTTTGCGTGGGTTTGTGTGTGTGTATGAAATAAAATTCAAATGTGTAAATAACCATATTTATTCAAAATACATTCATATGAAACTAAGTATCTACACATATGTAAAGGGAAAGAATAATTATATCATCTACTGTGTCAGATGTTTTGAGTTTTATATGATACAGTCATTTAGTTACCCGTCTTTTCATCACACTTCATATTTCCAGAATATTTTATAGTGTTATCCATCTAAGAGATGAACACATGTTTGTGAATGACTGAATGGTTATTAAGATTGGTGAAGTTAAGCCATTCTCTTTTCAAGAATTTTGTAGACTCTGGTTTATGAAAATCTCTCAGAAAAATACAATGTGATGATAAATAAATATATTCCAAAAAAATAACATCAGAAGAATTTTAGAAAAATACCCATAATTCAATATTGAAAACATAATTGAAAACCAGAAATGCACATATTTGCCTTATGTTTGCCAATACTTGTAAACCAAAACCTGTTACTTAACAAGCATATGTAGAAAAATGCAAAATTATATCATCCATGAAAGTGAGAATTACAAAAATACATTTACTTTCAATCAGGGAAACAGGAAAGCTTATTTTGGTTTGAAAAAAAAAACAAAACACACAATTTTACATGAGAATTAATATGTCCTGTTCTGACTTTAGGTGCTATTGAGATTTGAATTTTAAAACATGTATGATTCAAGTAACCACAAGCAACAAAATACACATTAATGTCAATCATTGTTGATAACACTAGATAGTGCCAACCGAATCTGAGAGTAAAATATCTTTCAAGGAATACACCCTCATCTCAGGCAACAATGATGTCCATAGGTAAAGCTCCACCAAAAATGAATTGCTAATTCTAAATTATAATGCACAAAAGGAAATAATTTATCATGAGAATAAGCTAAAACAGTTAAGTGACAAGGGTAGATTTACAGGAAACTTAATTATGAATATTACAGTATAAAATAATATAAGCATGCTTACTACGATTAAATGAACAATATACTTTCAAAGTAGTCTAGACATATTTGAGAAAGATCTAACTAGAAATTCTTGCAATTAGAAGAATAACAATACAACTAAAATATAAGCTCAGTGATGGATATAAAACAAGTTAGCACAGCCACTTAGAGAATTTGTGTACCCGAGTATATATTTTAAGTTACAAATATGTGCATATATATTTGTATGGATTTATAGATACAGATACAGATACGATAACAGGTCAGAGAAAGAAAGATATGGAAAATATGAAGGAGAGAAAGAGACATGGGGAATACATTAAAACAACTGAGCATGAGTTATGGAAGATGCAAACAGAAAAGAATGGGGAAAATAATGAAGTAATAATGACCAAGATTTTTTCAGAACTGATGAAAATATGAATTCAGATTTAGGAATTCCAACAAAACCCAAGAGAAGTATGGAAATATAAACCTACTGACAAATAGAGTATCTTAAAAGAAGTTGGAGGGGCTTCCCTGGTGGCGCAGTGGTTAAGAATTCACCTGCCAATGCAGGGGACATGGGTTAAAGCCCTGGTCCAGGAAGATCCCACATGCTGCGGAGCAACTAAGTCCACACGCCAAAACTGCTGAGCCTGCGCTCTAGAGCCCATGAGCCACAACTACTGAGCACACATGCCACAACTACTGAAGCCCATGTGCCTAGAGCTAGTGCTCTGCAACACAAGAGAAGGCACTGCAATGAGAAGCCCACGGACCACAATGAAGAGTAGCCCCCGCTCAGTGCAACTAGAGAAAGCCTGCACACAGCAACAAAGACCCAATGCAGCCAAAAATAAAACAAAATAAATAAGTAAATAAATTTATTAAAAAAAAAGAAGTTGGAAAGAAAAGTAATAAATAGTAGACTGAAAGATGATGCTTCAACTCTAACAATAAATGCAGAGTAATAGCTTCAAAATGTGGGGAGAAAAATTTGCAACAGAAACTGTTTTATTCACCTAATCTAAGACTCCACACTGAAAAAAGAAATATATTTTTAAGTAAAAATAAATAGATAGATAACTTATAACAAACATGTCCTCAATGTAAGAGACTGTAAAGTCTGTACTTACAGAAGAAAGAATTTGAACCTAGAAGACTGAGCTGCAAATAGGAATAGTTAAAAAAGATAATGGCAATTATGTAAAAATTCTGAATGCTTAAAACAATGAAAGTAGCAGTAATGAAACTGTAAATAAAAATAGAACTGAAACACTGGATAACAGTAATGGAAAGACACAAAGGTGTGACCAGAATTAAGGCTTTCACAGAATCTTGGCATACTTGGAAGGAGGAAAGAAACAATGATAACTGTGTATGCTAAAGGGTATGTGATACAATGATAGAAACAGAATGTTTAACTTCCAAATCATACAACTAACTTTCTATATTATGAGGGTAAATAAAAATATTTTAATATAGCTATACTATTTTGATAAACACTTAATGAAGCATTTATAATGGTAAGATGTACTATATGTAGTATCAAAGGAACTAGCACTCTCAGATGTTCAGTGTTAGGGACAACAAGTGCTGAATCTTCTAATGTATGAAAATTGTACCATAATTATAGATGAAATAAATCCCCTGAATCTATGCTAATTATTCTTACATAAGTTAAATGTAGAAATTGAATCTGTTTTACTTGCTATGTAGAAGCTATGCAATGCATTTTTGATGACTAGAATATTTTCTATTTCCCCACTTGGTAAGAAATATGGATTGCTTTTCATTTGATAACCTAATGTTTTTTCTATATTTAATTTTTTTATAGAATATGAAGATTATGCAATCTTATACAGTTTGCTTAACAAAGATAAAAGGAGCTCTTTTAAGTGTCAGAAAACGGCAAAGTCAACAGTTTTCACAGTACTGAATTGCTAATTAGTGAGTTTTTCTCCTGCATATGTAACAATATCACTTTTAACAAAAGACCTAGGTAAGAAATATTGCCTATAGTAGGAAAGTTCCAAAAGTTTGGTGTCAAATAGACCTAAGTTTTCCAGTCCCTACAAATGTTTAGCTTATAAACAAGTGTAATTAGATCTGATACTTGGTTTCCTCAAAAGAGGTATAAAACATGTACAATATTTATCTCATTTTGGAAAAATATATAAAAATTGTATGTTAAGTCTGTAGCACTACATCTGACACAAAGTAAGTCCTCATTAAATGATGGCTACTAGAATAAGTTTTCCAACAATTATTTTATAATTTCATAGATGATTTTTATCACAAGACTCACTTTGACATCATTTTTCCTTTTTTCTGGAAAGTTCTAATTTTTGAGAAAAATATCAATATACCTAAAATATTATTAAGGTTGGGAAAAATCATGCTTTGTATACAAACAATTTAAACTTATATTCCTCTGTGTGTGTGTGTGTCTGTGTGTGATTAAATTGTCTGTATATTCTCCTAGTTTTTCTCAGATTATCCATGCTAATTTTTTCTTTATTCACTTGTTTCTAAATCAGATTCCAGTTTCATTTGGTTGTTTGTATGAGTTTAGAAACATTTTTTGTGTGTGTCAAATTTGTTTAGGAATTTTTTTTTGCAATAAAAGCCCTAAGCTTGCTACAAAGGATTATATAAGATTTATTTTCTAGTAAATAATTTAATAAGTTGACTATGTATGAATCATTATAATAGAAAAAGGAGCAGGGAAATTTTTTGATATGACTCATAAAGGTAGAATAAATGCTTCTGAATACCTAAAAAGAAATAGTTATTTGTCAAATCGTAACACTTGAAAAAAAATTGCAAGAGTGCAGGTGAATCCAGTTAGAATTTTTGCCAAGACATTCTTAACATACATTTAGAAAAAATGGAGAAAACTGACTTAATAATTTGGACAAAGTATATTCATAGAGAAAGTAAAGGAAAAAAACCCCAAAAAACAATTATATCACCAAAAAGTCCCAAATATTTAGGAACATACCAGAATTATTAAGAAAATATTTGTCTAAAGAAACAAATATTTTGATAGTTTTTAAAGGTCATCAGAATTATTACCTTGGACTTTTAATAATCACTGAATATAATTACATGTATATGTTGTAATTTAGAAAACATTTAAATATTTTTGAAAGCAAATGTTTGGGAGTGTGACCATAAGTAGCATAATAATATTATGGCATTCATAGCTTGTAATCTCATATTCATTAGTCAGTATCATGCCCATGACATACAGGAAAATGAAGTTTATCATATAAAAGTTGAGAATAAATTCAGTGATCAACAGCGAATGATCTTCATGATATGCAATTCAAGGTTTAAAGCCAGTAGAGCCACAGTTGTACTCTGAATCACACTGTGTGCACAGTAACTACAGTATTGCCTAAGATCATGGAGACTGGCTAGCACTTTTCACATACTGGAAAAAACGGAGAATACTGAGAATTTGGCCCTAACCCAATGTCTTCCCTTTCTTCTATCCAGAGATAGAAGCAGCCACATGAAGGCTCCTATCTTCCCAGACCACAAATGCACTAAGGATTCATTAAAAAAAAAAAAAACTGCAACACTAGACCTAAGCTTGAAAGCTTGCAAGAGCTCCAAGATGGCCCCGCTGACAATGTTATGCTTGGTCTTGTGGCTTCAAGACTCCTTCTGCCAATGGGCGGACAATACATTCTATCTGATGTTTGATGATCAACAAACTTTCTGTGAAAGGCCAGACAGTAAATATTTTAGGCTTTGTGGGCCATATGATCTCTTTCACAACAATTCAAACCTACAGTTGTAGCATAAAGGCAGGCATAAAATATATATAGATGAATGTGATTCCATTCTAATAAAATTTTATTGATGGACTTTAAAAATTTAATTTAATTTAATTTTTGCATTTTATCCCATTGATTAAGAAATGTTTAGGAATATAAAAACTATTTTTTTGTGAACCCCCAAAAAAAGAGGCAGGCTAGATTTGGCCGACTGGCAATAGTTTGCCAACCCCTGATTTAGGTCACCATGATAATCAGATATAGACAGAAAAGACCTGACAAAAATAAGTAACAATGCATCTAAGCTGTGCTATGAGCTCAGGAGGAAGGCAATCAGAAGGAAAAGGTCCAACATGATTTATCAGCTACAGAAGAAAGTTTACTAAAATTCTAAAAAAACCAATTACTTATACATGATTAAGAATAGCACAGGTGTTTTCAATGCAAAATAAAAAAAGTATCTAGAAGTAAAATGTATTTTTTAAAATGAGATGACTCAGTGGAACACCAAAGTTTCTTGAACTAAAAGGTTTGCTTTCTAGTTAAAAAATCAATAAGTCAAGTAAAGGAAAGAACAGCTGCCCCTGAGTCCTAAATTATGGACAAAGTAAAGGAAATATCCTAAAACATAAACAGAAAAAAAGGAAAGAGATTAAAAATATGAAAATTATGAGGAAAGAGACAAAATCCCTGGAGTTCAGATATTGAGAATTAATAACTAAATATTAAAAACCCAGGTAAAAAAGAATTGATAGTAAAAATTTAAAAAATGACAACAAATAATAGAGACTCATTCCTGGGCCAAAGAGAAATCCAAGTCTACTTTCTTGAATGCATTGATTTCTAGCAGACTAATCATGAAAGACATGCACATAGACATTTCCTGACAAAAGCCATACATTCCCACCCATTTTTAGGAACTAGAGCAATAATTTAAAATAAAAATGTGAAATATAATGAAATAAAACATGCTTTTTAAAATATAAAATTAATGAAAGAAAACAAAATTTAGCAACTTCTCCATAAATAATTGTCTGTAGAAAATGATGCCATACATTGAGATTGAAATTTTGAGAAGATACAGGTTTGAAGAAAGATTGGTCATTTTCAAAATGTTGAGTTTCAGATATAGAGAAATAGAAAACAATGTCATGGAATTAGTGATTAAGAAACTATGGGGTAGAAAAAAAATGTGGAACTCAACACTACATAATTCTTGGATAAAACTCTGGGAGTCAATGAAATGGCCCTGAAAAACATAGTGTGGTAAAAGAAGAGACAATACACGAAGATAAAATTTTGGTAACACCACCATTTATAAGTGAGTAAGGAAAAGAAACCAGAAATGAAACTCAAGAAGAACAGGTAGCACAACATGCTAGAGTAGTAATACAGAGACACCACTCTTCTTGAAACAAAATATAAAATTCTGAGGAAAAAACTTTGGGAACAATAATGGTAAATTCTGCCAAAAAGTTCAATTAAGAGAAGTGTTGGGAAAAAAATCAGCTTTCAAAATGTGGAGGGTTTCAATGTAATTAACAAAAGTAATTTCAATGGAGTGCTTTGACAGAAGCTATGTCACTGTCATTTGGAGTGAAGAGGTGAAAAGAAAGCAGAAAATATGTAATGTGTATATTTAAGTATTGTGTACTTTAAGATATTAGTATTCTTGGTTTTATGAATAAAGAAACAGTATCAGAAATATCAAGCAACTTTTCACTCACAGCCAAGTAACAGGATTCCTGTATTTGGGAATGATTCCATATATTTTAACCTTATATTGATTTATTTTCATTTATATTTATTTTATTTTATATTTATATATTTATTTTAACCATATGTTTAACATTGTAGTGTGTGTGTGTGCGTATACCTTTAATCCTAGAAAGGTGCTCCATTAGTAAAAATATTAGAAGGTCAATTCAGAAAAATCACAGGAATTCATATTTTTATACTCCAATAACTTCAGCTTGTATATTGTATAAAGATATAAATACTATTTTATTTTTCAACATGTTGGGACTGAAGATCTTTTTTATTCAACAGTACATTTTAGTTCCTTTTCTCTCCACTAAAAATGGTAGAAATTATATCAATATTATTTATTCATTTTTTATTAAGCATAAGTATTTGGAGAACATACAAATATGTTCAGATCATTTAAAGGGCATTCCTTCATTAGCAAATGTTTGGAAAGCCAAACAACATGCTTAATAAAATTATGAAAACTTATTTTTACTTTTTCCTCAAATAAAATTGCATACTTTAAAATATTTAATGCCTTAAAAAGGAGGCAAGAACATAAAATGGAGAAAAGACAGTCTCTTCAATAAATAGTGCTGGGAAAACTGGACAGCTACATATAAAAGAATGAAACTAGAACACACCCTAACACCATACACAAAAATAAACTCAAAATGGATTAAAGACCTAAATGTAAGACCAGATAGTATAAAACTCTTAGAGGAAAACATGGGCAGAACACTCTCTGACATAAATCATATAGCAAGATTATTTTTGATACACTTCCTTGAGTTATGAAAATAAAAACAAAAACAAACAAATGGGACGTAATTAAACTTAAAAGCTTTTGCACAGCAAAGGAAGCCATAAACAAAATGAAAAGACAACCCTCAGAATGGGAGAAAATATTTGCAAATGAAGCAATCAATGAGGGATTAATCTCCAAAATATACAAACAGCTCATGCAACTCAGTATCAAAAAAACCAAACAACCCAGTCAAAAAATGGGCAGAAGATCTAAATAAACATTGTTCCAAAGAAGATATATAGATGCTTTAAAAGCACATGAAAAGATGCTCAACATCACTAATTATTAGAGAAATGCAAATCAAAACTACAATGAGGTATCACCTCACACTGGTCAGAATGGCCATCATCAAAAAATCTACAAACAATAAATGCTGGAGAGGGTGTGGAGAAAAGGGAACCCTCTTGCACTGTTGATGGGAATGTAAATTGGTACAGCTACTATGGAGAACAGTATGGAGGTTCCTTAAAAAACTAAAAATAGAGCTACTATAGGATCTAGCAATCTCACTCCTGGGCATATATCCATATACACACACACAATGGAATATTACCCATAAATTTGCAGCAACATGATGGACCTAGAGAATATCATACCCAGTGAAGTAAGCCAGACAGAGAAAGACAAATATTATGTGATATCACTTCATCATGCAAATGGATCTACAAACGAAACAGAAACAGACTCACAGACATAGAAAAAGAATTTATGGTTACTAAAGTGGAGAGGGAAGTGGGGAAGTGACAGATTAGGAGTATGGTATTAACAGATACAAATTACTATACATAAAATAGAAAAGCAACAAGGATTTACTTTATAGCACAGGAAATTAACACCCAATATTTTGTAATAACCTAGAATGGAATATAATCTGCAAAAAAATCCCTCAAATCACTATGCTGTACACACATGAAACTAACAAAACACTGTATATCAACTGTACTTCAATTAAAAAAACAAATAAGCAAACAAAAACAACCAGAAAAAGATAACCAGAGTATTTACCCTTTGTTTTCCTAACTTTTAATTGTATCTGCACTTTATTGTTCAAATAAAAAAATCACATACAAATATGAGACTTTACTTGATCTTCCTGATCTTCTTCATGCAAGTAGAAACAATACCTCCTTCCTTTGAATTCCTGTAGTATTTTATTTAAGAATGTCTTTCAACAGTTATTACTATTTTATTTTGCAGTCATTAATTTTATCATCTCAAACAAAGATTGTAAAACACAATACCTGTTTGAGATTCAAATGTTATTTGTCTCAGAGATTTGAATAATATGAGAAAACACAATAAATATTTATGGAATTAAAGAGCTAATGAATAAATAAACACTATCCATGTGATTTTCCCCACTTTTTTACCTGATTTTCAACAAAGAATTTAGTACTCAACATTAGTTTTCTCAGTGTAGTTTCCTCCACTACGTGAGTATGTCAACCTACTTATACTCACACATTTATATGTTTAGCATTTAGAAGTTACAGAATATTATATATGAAAAATAATACAGTTTTAAATCCCTTACCCATACGCCTATTGAAAAATAAAATACCAAGAAAATAATCTATACTTCTGAAGGCAAGAATATATCGAAAAGAGGAAAAATTATGCTCAGAGCCTTTTGGGCTTTAGGGATAGAATAATTAAAACATGTAATTTCCAAGGAATGCTGCAGAAGTGTAAAAGAGATAATCGAGGTTTATTAAGTCAGTAGGACTACGTCCCATGCGGACACGCACTTAAGAGTTATAGAGAGAAAAAGAAAATCTGAACACAGAGCTTTTAGTTTGTGTGTGTGTGTAATAATGCAATTAGAGTTTAGTGTCAGAGTATATAATTATAATGTGAAGTACAGATCAGAAATTCCAGCATGAATCCTGTGCTTCATATTTTCATTATATTAATGTATGCATCTAATTAATCTATACTAATTGAAGCTAAATGTGAAACTCTTTAGGTTACAGTAAATTTTTATGTGTTTTGAAAACTCTAATTCAAGATATATATGATTACATTATAATATGCCCTTCAGATGCTAAATTTATATGGCAATATTCATATATCTAGTACACTTCCTTTGTTTTCTTTAGGTTCTATACTGAAGTGCTGTAATCTGCTAATATATAGTTTATAGAAATAACCCCCCAAAGTGCTACCTTTATATGGTCTGCAAATATTTTATCAACAAATGTTGCACTGGGTTTTAGTCTGCAGGAACATTAAATATTTGGGTTTACGCAAATTATATGAATAAAAACAAAGCAGACAATAATAATTAAAGGAAAGAGAAGAAAGTGAGAGAAAAAAAGGAAGGAGGAAGAAAAGATTATGGCCTTGGAATCAGAAGAAAAATGAGGAAAATTTAAGACAGAGTAGGAAAAAGAATTGGAATGGGCAGTTGGAAGGGTACCAAGATAAAAGTAAAGACTAGGCATAGAAAGGGAATGAGGTTGGAATGAGAAGGTGCTTTTGGTGCCAGAAGGAGAAAAGATATTGGGTTCTGAGCCAGATCGGGCTGTGAGGGTGCTGGTGTCCCTTACAGGATTGAGTTATGGCTGGAAGGGAGAACAGGATGTGCCTGGCCAGGAGCAGAGATACTGGAACAAAACTGCAGCATATGAAGTGAGAGGAATATGCTCAGAGCTGTTGGAGGTTGTAGTTATTTAATCATAACTTTGTTCCTTCTGGTGCCAGAAGTCTGATGGAACTCCCTCCCACAGAGGTCAAACAAATGATTTTCTCAACTCAGTCAATTACCCACCCTGTGAATAGAAGGTCAGAATGCTGACTAACCACAGTTTAAGACAAATGCGGTGCATTAGATGTGCACTTGCTCCCAAGGTTCCTGTGACCTAATCATTTTAGAGATTTAGATACTGCTTTGCTAAGGTCAGACTAACTGAATGATCAGTATGTTAAAATACTTGTTTTGATATTCTTATAATATATCCTTACTAAGGATATTATATAAACCATTAGGAATTATATAAAGTACTAAACAATAACACTTTAAGGAGATAGAATAGTTCAGTACTAACATACCTTACTAGAAATAGTTACTAGCTTTTGATTCAGAAAAAAGTGAAATTGAATCCCAAGTCTGTTATTTAACTATTTGAATTGGTAATTTAATGTCTTAGAGCCTCGGTGTTCTACCATTATTATTTAAATAGTAATACGAAACCCACATGGTTTGTGTAATGATAAACTGGGACTAAATCTTGTTTAGCACAATACCTGGTACACATAATAAATGATACTTACAGAAGATACTTGATAAGATCTCGCTATATGAACCGTTCCTAAAGGCTCTCAAACTTTCCCACTTTTACCAAACACATTTCCTTAAGCCACTCCTAGAACTATTACACTGTCTTAAAAACAATCCCTTTCTCCTGAATCTTTATTCTGCTGTTCAATCAGTCAAGTGCTGCTGTTTATTGGTGAGTAAGTAACAATTTCCTTCACAAGAGTTTTCAACTTTGGTTATGGCATTTTCTTACACGGTTCCTCTCTTCTGAACTCATTTGTTCCTATATTCTATAATCTTCTATTTTGAAAGAGCTTTCAAGTGTAAAAACAAATCATTCTTTCTTACCATAACTGATATGTCTTATATTTTAATAGCCCTTTATATTTAACAATACACTGATACGAATTACACAGTGTATCATATCTCATTTTGCCTTGTCTCCCCCAAATATCACATAAAAATCTTAATAGAATGTGCCAAGTCGTATACCTCTTTTAATTCTCCATTGAGAAGAACAGTGCCTTGTCACTGTACAGGGGGCAAAACTTTCACCTCTATACTCTTAAGGTTTTCCTCTGGCCCTGAGAATTAAACTGACATAAAACAGATTAACAGGAGAAAAGCATTCAGATATAAGTTTTATGTGACGTGGAAACCTTCATAAGGAATGAACACCCAAATAAGTGATTATGTCTATTAGGATGAACAAAGAGAGGCAATAGTGGAAAAATAACTGAATTATGTGTTAAAGCTAAAAGAAAATAAGAATTATTTTAACAAGATCTGTTTGTACAGAACTCTTTTGGTCTCAGGTTCTTGTCCTTGATGATAAGAATGTTACTTTCCTTCTGATACAGGTGTTACCAAACCAAACTTGGGTCTTCTCACCTGTGCACAGTAAAGCCAATCTACTGACACCAGGTTGTAGTGAAGGAAAGTGTAGCCTTTATTGCAGGGCACCAAGCAAGGAGTCCAGGCAGCTAGCGCTCAAAAGACCCAAACTCCCCAGTGGCTTTCAGGCAAAGGTTTTTAAAGCCAGGGTGAGGGAGAAGGGTTGTGGGGTATATGATCAGCTCATGGATACTCTTCTGATTGGCTGGTGGTGAGGTAATTGGGAGTCAACATCATCAACCTTCTGGTTCCAACAAGTCTGGGGTCTACATGCTTGTGGGCAGCATACAGTTAACTTCTTCCACCTGGCAGGGGTTTTAGTATCTGAAAAACAGCTCAAGGATATGGCTCAGAATATTATCTGTAGCCCTTGAGAAGGAACTAAAGGTTCTTGACTTTGTTTAATGGCTAAACTATTACTATTCTGTCTTGCTTGGCTGTTTTCCTTTCTTTCTGCATTTTCTCACTTCTCTGATTAAATTTATTCTTTGGAACTCGGGGAAAACCTAGGAGGCTAAAGATTTTCTACAGATAAGAAGCAGGTGGAGGACACGGTGGGGGGTGGGTGTTCCCGGATGGCCCCATCGGGTCCTGCTCACATAGGAAGGACATCCTTAGCATGGGCAATTCATCTTCTGCTCTTAAGAAAAAGAAGGAAGGTCACAGTGTTTTTCTTGCATTTTCTGTTTTGCAAGTGCCTTTAACTCAAAATAGTCAACGTGACAGAGCAGCAAATTTGGGGGTGGTATATTCTGCCAGCCTTCACTGGTAAAATAAGTCCAATAAAAATTGAACGGTCACTTAATTTGAGAAGTATATATCAGAGGATTGCAACACCACAAATTCCTTTTCATTTTGAAGTCCTCTGCTGAGTGAAGACAACACTAAATTAATATTAGTCATTTTTATTAGTCGAAGTTTTATCTGTGATATCAGTGCAAGGTTCCTGGGCCAAAGCTAGATATTAGCAACTCTGCATTCTGAATCTAGATATTGTCAGAAATATATCTACAGAGGTTGACAGGAAGGAAAAAATTCTATGAAAACATATCAACTCTACTTACACTATTACTGACAAATGTCTCAGACCAGGAAACCCAAATCTTTTTGTTTCTTATCTCTTTTTCCTTGAATCTCAGAGAATATTTACATAAATTATTGCAAGAACAAGTAGCTGGAATAAGGAGAAAATGGCAGACAAATAGAATCAGATGAATGGCAAGAAGCAGCATGATAGCTTCCGAGTTTAGCACTAAGGTGGCCAAGGCTACATAGCTTCTATGTGTCCCAGGCCTGTCACTAGACAGGGTGCCATTTGCACAAGAGAGAGATGTGGGTCGGGGGGAGGAGATGGCTGACTATAATGTAAATATCTACCAGAAAGTGGAAAAATAATAACAAGGAATGTCAACTTGATTTTTAAGATAGTGTTATTATTAATTTTTAAAAAATTAATAAACAGAAACCTCGGTCAAGTAGATGTGGGATACCAGAAGTTAGAGCTTTCACACCCTGCAAAGATAGCAGAGCCCAACAGGAAGAAGAGATTCCTCTTCTTTCCTGTCAAGGACTCAGCCAACAAAAAGCCATGGTCTGTTTGTTTCTGATTCCCTCTAACTTCCTTTACCCTTTTATGAAAGTGTTCTTCTTGGGACTTCCCTGGTGGTCCAGTGGTAAAGAATCTGCCTTCCAATGCAGGGGAGGCAGGTTCGATCCCTCGTTGGGGAACTAAGATTCCACATACCCTGGGCCAACTAAGCCCGAGCACCACAAATACAGAGCCCACACGCTCTGGAGCCTGTGCACCACAACTAGAGAAAACCCGCACACCACAACTAGAGAGAAGCCCGAGTGCCGTAAGTGGAGACAAGCTCGTGTGCTGTAACGAAAGATCCTGCATGCTGCAACCAAGACCCGACTCAGCCAAAAAAATAAAGAAAATAATAAAATATTTAAAAATAAATAAATAAAGTGTTCTTCTTTCCTTACCATGTGGTGGCTTGCACATGGCTCACCATGGCTGCAGACCCCAAACTGCAATTTTCTGCTTATCCCGAATAAACCCATTTTGCTGGAGAACGCGGTGGCTCCAGGGTTGCTGAGAAAACAGGTGAGGTACCCATGATTGAGCCCATTGTGCTCACTGCTTATCTCACAAGACCCTGGAGTTTGAAGGTATTTCTTTTTCTTGGATCTGAGCTTACATGCTCTTTGTGTTTGAAGCTCTCCCATCTTTACTTAGGATCTTTTTAAAGGTTTCATCTTTCTGGTTAAGGCCTTGTTTTGTACATAAATACTCCTTTGGCACTTTGGTCTGACTGGAGATCAGACTGTTTCACCGAAGCTGGCTAGTCTTCAAACCATTCCTTCCGGAACAGGGTTGTTTCTCTGAAACAATGCCAATTTTTTCAGCCTTTGGCCAATTCCTTTGGAAGGGCTATCTTCTGGAGAGTGCCTTAAAAAAAAGCATTTTGCCTGGCTCCTCTGGGACCAAGCTGTCTTAAGACTGGCTAAGATGGCTTGTAAACTGTTCAAATTAAGCCATTTGTGCTGTAAACTTATTTAAGCTGTTTGAAAATTGTTCTTTACTCTAGAAGAAAAACCTCTAGGAAATGGCATCCCAGTATCTAAGTGTCTTGAGGGAGCCTCACTCCCTCCCCGCAGGGAATCTGGCCAATTTTATGTTTAAAAACATGGTCCTTCCTCAGGTATATTTCTAACTGAATGGACCAACCTGACCAAAGGCAATTTAGAATATCAGTTGCCATTATGGGGAACTTTTGAAATACCCAAACTTAATTTACTTAAAACTGTACTGGACTACAATAGCTTGAAAGTTTCCAGAACTGAGTGGAATGCTTATTTCAATTAATATTTTGAAGCTTCCTAGCATTATTAGGAATCTAAAATTGCCTCTGTAAAATAAAGTTTTAAAGATTAACTGAGGCAAACAAATGACTAAAGAAAGATAAAATGGCTCCCGCAGCCTCAGAATCTTCTTCCTTGGCTTCCCCTCAGACTCTGTCATTGGCACTATCTTGTCTCTCTCAGCACCTCCTGGCCAGACTCAGCCTCCAGAGCTATCTTCCTTCTTCCCTTCTACACCACCTCCACCTCCACCATACTCCCAAATTTCCCATACTAATTCTCTTGCCAAACTTCCCGTTTTCTCTGAAACTCTCCCCACTCCCTTTTTCTCTGACTGGTCAGAACCTGTCCCTTTAAAATTAAGCCTTCTGAGGATCCTGAGGCTAAATTTTTAATTTTTTATACTTTCTGGATTAAAGCTGAACTGTGAGACATAGTCAAAGATTTTCCTAAAGTAATCAAAGATCCTCATAGATTTGCTAAAGAATTTAATATAGCCATCCACACTTATCAACCTGGTTTCTCTGACTTACATCACCTAGTTCTTATGCTTGTTGGTAAAGGCCAGGGCCAGCACTGGATGAAAACTGCTAATTGGGTAAGTCTTGAAAAGTCTCTAGAATTAGAACTGGGAGACCGGCCTGCTAACTTACGATCACATTCAGGCAACTGCTAGGCAATTTCATCGAGCAATTCTTAGCGCTATTTGAAAGCCTGTTGATTAGAACAAAACTCAAGTGTGCACACAAACATCTAAAGAACCTATTCATAATTTTTACAGTCAACTTCAGAATGTTTTAAAAGAAAATTCTAGTCTTCCTTCAGATGCTGATTCCACCTGAATAGCTTTTAACTCTATGCTTATTAATGGGGCTGAACCAGGACCTTTCCCTTCCAGTAAAAAGGACCAGGATGGAATGGGAAATTCTCTCTCTTTTTTTTTTTTTTTGCCGTACGCGGGCCTTTCACTGTTGTGGCCTCTCCCGTTGCGGAGCACAGGTTCCGGACGCGCAGGCTCAGCAGCCGTGGCTCACGGGCCCAGCTGCTCCATGGCATGTGGGATCTTCCCAGACCTGGGCACGAACCTGTGTCCTCTGCATCAGCAGGCGGACTCCCAACCACTGCGCCACCAGGGAAGCCCTCCACTCCACATTTAATTAATCTGGCAACCAGCTCTCTTGCACTCCAGATGAGTCACCGCTAAGGAAGACCACCAAACTTCTTAATCTTAAACTCCAGCAAATGAAGGCTCCTAAATGAAACCAAACCCCACCTAGTTTCTGCTACTATTGAAAAGAGGCAAAACATTGGAAAGGAGATCTTTACAAATTTAAGCACTGTAGATACCTTCAGCTCACTAGCCAGCCTTTCCAAAGTCCTCCCTAATGATGGGACTACAAGGAACTACTGGGCTTCCTCCCAATCCTCCCTCTTGACTGGCTTGGAGGAACTTGTCTCCATATTAGGGATCAGTCTCTTCCAGTCCTGACACTGGAGCCACACTCTTAGTGCTCAGCCCTGCTACTATGAAACAGCTCCTGCTTCGGAGTACTAAAACAGTTCAACTAGTGGGCATCTCTAATGAACCTCAAGAGGTTCCTGTCCCCGAACCTATTCCTTTTTGTTTGGGCCCTTTGAGAGATACTCACCCTTTTCTCCTTAGTTCCTCCGCCCCTATACGTTTATTACGCTGAGACTTCTTAGAGAAGCATCATGCTTCTAATTCTGGAAATTGATAGTAGTCATCAAAGTAACCAACTAGGTGAATTAAATGACCCTTTGACATTTTTCATTTGTTCCTTTTCTGATGGAACTAGAGCAGATTCTGGCAACAATGATCCTTTGTCCCTTTTGAATCAGCTACCACTTTCCTTATGGGCAAAATCTCCAACTGATGTTGGCAAAATTCACAGCCACCTCCCAGCAAAATTTAAATAGACCCCTCAAAACCTCTTCCCAAAATTAATCAATATCTGTAGGTCAAGAAGCCCTGTGAGGCATAACGCCCATAATACACGTCCCAAGGTTTCATTATCCCCTGTACTAGCCCTGTAACACCTCCATTAAACCAGTGAAAAAAATCTAAGGGCCCAGGGTGGAGGTTTGTCCAGTACCTCACAGCAATAAACAACACTGTTGTCCCTTGATACTTCACAGGTTACTAACATCCATTTCCACTGAAAGCAAATTCTCTACTATAACTGATTTATGCAGTATATCCTTAAGTATTCCAGTTGATGAAGATAGCCAATACCTTTTTTGCCTTCACTTGGGAAGAAAAACAATTCACCTGAACAGTAATTCCTGAGTGTTATACTGTGAGTCCCTATTTCCTGAAAGTCCTGAAGGCTGATCTGGATGCTTTGTTGCAATGTGGATGATTTGCTTCTTTGCTCTCCTTCTCAAGCTTCCTCACAGGAGGACAGTGTCCAGTTGCTAAAGCTTTTAGCCTTAAAGGGACATAAGGACGCCAAGAAAACTGCAGTTTGCCCAAACTCAGGTTCAATATTTAGGGCACTGGATATCAGAACAAGTGCTACACCTACATCCCAATAGATTTCCTGGTGTCTTAAAGCCCAAAACTAAGTGCCAACTGTGGGGTTTTCTCAGGCCAGTTGGTTATTGCTGAAATTGGATTCCAAATTGCTCTCTTTATGGGCAAACCTCTATATGTTTTACTCAACAATAACAATCCCAATCCAGTTTTATGGGAAGAACCAGATAACACAGCCTTCAAGACCTTAAAGGAGAGTCTGATGAACTCACCTGCCCTCTGGCATCCCAATGATCAGATTCCCTTTTTCCTTCTTGTATATGAAAAGGAAGGGAATGCCCTTGGGGGACCCACCCAAAAACACAGGCACCACTATCAACCGATAGGGTATTATAGGCAGCAACTGGACCCTACGGCATGGGGATATACCCTTGCCTTCGAGCCATTACAGCCACTGCCCTTTTGATTAAAGCCACAGAGAAAATCATGGAATCCCTTCTAACCATTTTTGTACCTCATGCAGTAGCAGCTCTCCTGACTTCTCATCACAGTCAGCATTTCTCAGCCAGCTGCCTCATCTCTTATGAAGGTCTTTTATTAACTGTTCCTCACATAACTCTTTTACTTTGTAATAAACTTAATCTGGCTACTTCCCTCCACATCACTGATGAAGTCCCTTACGACTGTAACGCTAACAAACTACCTCCTGACTCCTTGTGATGAGTTACAGGAAACTCCACTGGGTAATGTTGACTTCTCATGGTCCACTGATGGTTCTTATTTAAAAGTGACAATGGTAAATATTGTCCTGGAAATGCTATTACAACTCCTTTGGATGTTGTTGAGGAATCATCTCTACATATTGCTACTTCAGCACAACAGGCTGAGTTATACAGTCTTTTATGAGCTTATATTTTAGTCAAGAACAAAACTGCCAATATTTATAGTAATAGTATATATACTTTTGGAGTAGTTCATGATTTGGGGATAGTGTGGAAGCAACGTGTCCTCCTTACTTCCAGTGGAAATACAATTAAAAATGGTCCCTGTGTTCAGGAATTATTGGATGCAATACTTTAAATCACTGCTTTAGCTATCATTAAGATTCCAGGGCATTCTAAACTTGATTCTGTGGAAGCTAAGGGTAATCGCACCTTGCTGATATTTCTGCAAGGAATGCTACCCTTTAAGGGATCAACAGCAGTCAAACCTCTGTCATGGTCCAACGGGCTATTTCCCCAAATAATAATTTAGAAAAACTGGCTAAAGAAGCCCGATAATTGGCCTCAGAAAAAGAAAAACAAGATTGGGAATTCAACAATTGTTGGTCTGATAGAAAGAGGAAGCTCTGGTTTGGACCAAATAACAACCCAGTCTTACCAGACACTAAAATTCCCACTCTTCACTACTGTCCATGAATCAAACAATTAGTCTACTGACAAAATGGTAGCCTTCATGAGTCAATATGGTGGGGAAACATTAACAAAGCTGCATAAAGTGCCTGCCTCACTTGTCCCACTTGTCCGAAGTACAACCTAGGGAAAACTGCTTCCAGTCATTTTAAACTGCCTAATGGACCACTGAAGGTCTGGCAAATGTATTCAGACAACTTCCTCTGTTTCATGGATATAAATATGCTTTAGTCATGGTCTGTATGTTTCCACACTGGACTGAAGTCTTCCCTTGCAGATAGGCTACTGCCTCTTCCGTGGCTAAGGTCCTGTTGGTAAAGATTATTCCTACCTGGGTAACTCCTCTCAAGCTCCATAGATCAAGGAACCCATTGTACTGGCCAGGTGCTCTGACAAGTCTGCACTGTTTGGCTAGTTTTACAGCACTTTCATTGTGCCAAACATTCTCAATCCTTTGTTTTAGCCTAATGCAATAATGGCATTTCTAAGACTCATTTGGCATACTTTGTAGAGGCCCTCCAAATACTTTGGCCAAAATCATTGCTGTTGGTCCTTCTAAATCTCACATCCACCCTTTTGGAACTCATAATCTCTCACCCTTTGAGACAGAGGATACCCACTGCACTTGGCACCTGCTTCTTTTGACCCACACGAATAAAAGAAGAGAGACTCCAATACTGCAAGGACCTAATTGCTTCTATTAAAAATAACCATGTTTTGGTACAGCAGTCTTATCACAGCGTGTCCTCAGGAGATGAAGGCCTTAAGCTTCATACCTTGCAACCTTGAGATTTTATCTATTGGAAAAACCCCTTCAACCTTGCTGGTTGAAGTACTGCTAACAAACCCTTGTGCCACCCAATTCTAAGAAACAGACTCTTGGATTCACGTGACACACCTAAAGAAAGCACCAAACCTTGACTAGACCTGCACATCAACTGGTAACCTAAAAGTAAAGATTTCCCAAACTGAAGCAAATGATATCTGATGAAACAGCTTTCCCAAGACTACCTGGATGTTTGTCACCAAATCTTTGATGATGACAGAATTCAGATGATTTCAAGTCTTTGATCTTGAGAACATATGAACTTCAGATAAAAAGTGCCTGAGAGTTCTCTCTCCTGCCCCTCATTGTTACCTGAATGTGACCTTAATAGGTTTCCAATCTGTGAACTTTCTCTCTGATGTGAGACACTACACCCAGGGAAGATCCTTCCCTTTTGAGGGACAGAAAACAGCTGAAACTAGAAAACCTGACACCTAATCAGTGAGGTTTCCAAGAAAGAACTTGATCAAAAGAAGAAAATGTAAAAAATTAAGAGACCTTGGGGCTTCCCTGGTGGTGCAGTGGTTGAGAGTCCGCCTGCTGATGCAGGGGACACAGGTTTGTGCCCTGGTCTGGGAAGATCCTACATGCCGTGGAGTGGCTGGGCCCGTGAGCCATGGCCGCTGAGCCTGCGTGTCCGGAGCCTGTGCACCGCAACAGTAAGAGGCCTGCGTACCGCAACAGTGAGAGGTCTGCGTACCGCAAAAAAAAAAAAAAAAATTAAGAGACCTCAATTAGAGTTGGGAGACCAGAAGGGGGAGCTCTCATGCCCTACGATGACAGCAGAGTCCAAAATGGAAAAGAAAGACTTCTCTTTCCTGGCAGAGATTCAGCCAATGAAAAGCCATGAACTCTTTGTTTACTAGAGCTCTCCCAACTTTCTCTCCCTCCCAATAAAAGTGTTCTCTTTTTGTTGCCTTCTGGGGCCTTGCACATGGCTCACCATGGTTTTTGGCCCAAAACTGTCATTCTCTGCCGATCCTGAATAAATCCATCTTTGCTGGAAAAATATCTGGCAGTCTATTTGTTTCAGGTCAAACATAGTTACCTGTGAAGTAACAGACTGTTCAATGCCCAATTAGAAGGCAACTTCTATTCCAAGACCAATATCAGATATGAAAATAGAATTTGGGGTGAGAATATTCTGCTTCATAGGAGAAGGCCGAAGTATTGATAGCTCTGCTTAAAATCCTGTAAATTTTCAGATAATTTCTCTTAGCTGTTTGCACTGAATCTTCACAGTCTTACAGAGTTTTCCCAATCGGAACTCATTACCTACAATGCTCTGAAATGTGTATTCAAAATACCTTGTTTCATGCTTAGTAGTTTTTATTTTCTTCCTTCCACAAGAACACATTTTCTAAAATTTTCTGCAACAAAAATGTATACTACTGTCTTTTGAAAATAGACTTATCAGTCATTTGAATTGACACTAGTCCTAAAAATTACACATCAAACAGACACATTTGCTTCCTCATGAAGGTCCACACATGAAAGTTAGAAATTATCATCTCTCTCCTGGGAGCATTCCAGTGGCTACATGGTGATAACTAACACAAGAACATTTCTGAACATAAGTGCTGAACACATGTAGGAAATCCATTTTAGGAGCAGTAAATAGAGAACAAATCACAGATTCTGGTGACCTCTGTATCTTCCATTATTTTATATTCCTAAACCTTATTCCATCTTACTTCCTAATTCCATGCTCCCTTTTAAACTATAAATTAATAGATCCTCAAAGTAGTTGGTCTGATCATAGTGTAAAAGTGATTTAGGTAAATTTTTCTTAGCTCTTCATTTTTAAATGTAATTTTAGCCACTCAAAGGAAACTTAGATATAAATGTAGATTATGTTTATATGATATAATCAAATGTGAGTTTATTTATTGGCTATAACTTGTTATTCAGGTAATTAGAGCTAGATAGGTAAATAGGTAGGGCCCCTGGCTCAAGGAACTTAACACTGTGAGCAGATCACACAAAATACTGAGTAAATCAGGAGGAGAGAGTAATCAGGTCTGGAAGATAGCAAGATCAGACAAGTGTGTACTCTGTTCTTTTAACCCTCTAGTTATTTCATTAGTATTTCAATAGTAGAGAGCTACTTCTCTCTACTATTTCATTAAAAAAAATACTCAAATGGTGATCTATGTTTAATATCAAATACATTTGATATATTAGCATCTAGCACATAGTCACTGGTTTAGCTTCCACCTGCCTGCCAGTAAATTAACTGTGATGATTATCATACATTCATTTACCATAATAATTATTAAATAAGCCCCTATTACGTTCCAAACATTGTTGTAAATTTTGTGATTCAGCAGGGAGCGATGCAGAGTATAACACACATTAAACCAGTAAACATATCATACATAATATTTCATATACTGCTGTGCTATGAAGAAAATAATCAAGGTCAAAAAAATAGGAGTAAATGGAATGGGATGGGATTGTTTTGGAAGGGGATTTAGAGAAACTTCTCAAGAAAGAGACCTCTGAACAGAGACCAGCTGAATGAGGAGTGCCCCCTATGAAGATACAGCGAGGGAATTCCAGGAAGAAAACAACCAGCAAGCTTAGAGATACTGAGGCAGGAAGGGATCAGAATAGTTGGAGGAAAGAAAGAACAATGTGGCTGAACTGTAGTTGACAAGGAGGAGAATGGTACTGAATGATACTGTAGAAGCAGATAGCAGGTAGACTGCCAAAAATAAATAGGTTGATAAATAAACAAACAAACATAGGACTTTGGCTTTTTCTGTAGATGTGATTTAAAGCTACTGAGGGATTTTTAAAATGGAAGATACTGCTTTGAATTGCCCTGGGGGAAGGGTAAGGAACAAACACACGGCCTGACTGGCAATAGTGTTTGCAGGCTGACCAGTTAGGATGTTACATTAGTAACACAGATGAAGGACTACGATTCCTTGAAATCAGTGTTTGTTGTGGCGATAACAAGAAGCGTCTGGCTTCTGGATATGACGTGATCATAGATAACTGGTATACAGATAAGGGAGATAATGAGGAAAAGAGAACCTTAGATTACTCTGAAATTGTACCCTTAGATAGTATGTAATTGGTGATTGTATGGGTAGTAAGTCATCTGGATGCCAAATGGATATTTGGGCAAGCCCATTTGCTTTTGTCCTTGGTCACGAACCATTCTCAATGCTTCTTTTCTGTGCACTGAGTCAGGGGGGCTGACCCAGGAGGGAACCTGACATTTGAGGACAGCCTCCTTTGGGCTCACTTGCAACTAGAATTCTCACTGGGTTCAGTCAATTGGAGGAGGATTTAAATGATCTCCTAAATGCTATTGATTTATAAATATATTTTTCTAGGGAAAAAAGTTATTCTCCTTTTTGTGTCTATATATGAAATGTGCCTATCCAATAAATATCTAAACTCAAAATGTTCCATACTGAACATTCTCTGGAAATATGCTTGCCTTCTTGTTTCTCTCTTGAATCACACCACAATTCTGTAAATTCCTGAATCTAAAACCTATGAATACATCTGATTTTCTAACTACCAGCATATACTAGTTATTAAAATCATATTAATAAAATCCAAAAATATTTTTACTAAAATTTTCTTTAATTTTTCTCCTTTACTGTCTTTCATAGACATGTCATCTCTTCCTTTGGACTGTTCCTCTAGCCTTCTGTGCATAAATTTGTTCTCCAACTTACTAACTGAATGGCCCTACTAAAATTTAACTATTTTGATGTATGTCATCTATAAAATCTTCAATTGCTTCTCAATAGTCTGGGATAAAGTCTAACTGTCTTTTATTTACACATATAACTCATTATTTTTTGGTTTTGTTAACACTTCATGCTCAACCGTCATCATACACAAATCCCCATCCTTAGTGTACACACACATACACAGGCCACAATGGGATCCAGTAGAAATAGTTATATTCAATTTTAGGCATACACAGCATAGTCTGCATCTAACCCTTGCTTTGATCACCCTCTCTCTCTTGCATAGAATACCCTTTGAACCCACTTCTTTTCTTTTCTTTTTTTTTTTGGCCACGCAGTGTGGCACGCGGGATCTTAGTTCCCGGACCAGGGATGGAACCCATGTCCTCCTGCATTAGAGGAATGGAGTCTTAACCACTGGACTGCAAGGGAAGTCCCAAACCCACTTCTTCTAAACAACTATAAATATAATTGGCTCGACTTGCTTCTTATGAAATGTTCTTTGTCCCAGTTAGAATTATCTCACTTATTCTTGATGCCTCAAAAGAATCCACATTTCTATATTTATACCTCTAGCATTTCCTTACAAATACTAGTTTTATTTCTATCTCCTCCAATTAAGCACAAAATAATAGTATCTTTCCCAATACTCTGGTTGTTAAATCTTAGGCTCATTACCTCAGCCAATCAGATGTTCCATTCTGAAACTGTGAAGTTTGATGAAGTAAAAAAAACAAATGGATCGTTAAATTATTCAGGGCTTTTGTTGTTACAAGTCCCCCAGAGATGGTAGTACTGACACTGCAGCAGCACGGGCTTATAGAGCACTAGCCTCAGCAGCTGGTCACAGTGATAACCTCAGGTGCAATACATTTCATCCACACTCCCCAAACCTAAAGTTTTTTCAGTTACCTCCTAGAATATCTGCTATATCATGCACCTTCAAATACTTACACATCTACTTTATATACATTCATGTATATTTTTAGTTAGTTTAGCTAAATTTTACTAGGAAAAAAAAAGAAAGAACCTTGACTGAACTGCCCTTATACTCTCAATACCAAATAATATGCTTACATCATTGAAGCTTAATTTATATTTGCAGACTGTATAAATGAATACGTTTCATCCTTAAAGATGAACAACATAACAAATGTTAACATTCATCAAGTGCTTATTTTGGGTGTAGCTCTTTGCAACATGCTTTGCAGAAATGAATTTATTTACTCCTAACCCCATCCCTTGAGGTAGATGTTATTCTTTGCTTTACTGTGTAGGATACTGAGGTATAAGAGTTAGTTATATGGCTCAAAGTCATATCTCGTAAATAGGGAAGCTGGGATTTGTACTTGAACATCTGCCTCTGAAACCCACACCCATTCCATTGCCTCTTAAAGCAGGATAAGAGGTATATTTTCTTTGTTGTTTGTATTTGTTTGTGTATTGAGATCATTACTAGTTTAAGCAAAAATAAATGAGTACTCTTTGAATTTTTAATATTAGATTACATTTTTTCTACTGTCCTTTGCCCAAAATAAATGTGAAAAATAATACAGGTTTATCCAAATTCAGGAGAGAAGTGAAAACGATTTTAATGATCATCTTCTCAGCTGTTTGGTTTGCTTATTATCAGCATGGTCCATATGAATCAGTTGACACTAATAAGAACATCTAAGAGAAGAATATATGTTTTCAATTTAAAAGTCTAGAATCTATCAATCCCAGTTAAATGAGCATCATGTTTTATAAATTTGAATGTGTTATACTAGAAATGTATAAATATTTAAACATATCTTCTTTATATGATATATATATATATATGTGTGTGTGTGTATATATATATATATATATATATATATATATATATATATATATATCATTGTAAATGGATATATGTTTTACTTCCACGTAAATTTGGTTTTTAGATCCTGTGTCTTTATATAGACAAAGTCTAAGCCAAAATAAGAATTAGCTTGGCTTAGTAGATGCAGAATACTGATGAAGAGCTATCTTTTTGAATTTCTTCCTAAATGCTCTTATATTAAGCCTTAGAACTGCAGGAACAGAGAGTTCCACAGCCTTGGAAACATGACAAAGACATCCTCCCCTGAATTTTACATCATTTATTTCAGTTAACTACAAAATGTCAGAAATGAAAAGGACACCACCAGAAATTTTCTCAGTAAATTTTCACCTCAATTATGGCCATAAGAATATAGCACAAAAAAATTTAAACAGCACAAAACTAGAAGTAAAGAGAACAATTTCCGACAGACTTGCTTTCAATTGTACCTATTAGAGAAAGGATTATCTTCTAAAAATCAATATTGTACAATCATAACTTTTTTCTTGACCTATAAAACGTTGAGGCTACTGAGTTTGTAATTCTGAGAAATAAAGCCCCAATATTTATCCTAGATGTTGTTGAGTATGCCCCAAGTATGAGCATGCAATGTTTATTCACATATTCACATCCGTTAATTCATTACAAAAATTTTTTTGAGGCAAAATTGTACCTTGAAGTCTGTGGCCTGCAAAAACTTCAATAATTATGCATATGGATATGTACATATATTACATAAAAAATACATAGTATAGAGTGTCAATGATCTACATTGAAGTTTCTGGTGATCACAGACATAAATCATTTCCTAAATGAACCATTAAGATATTTATTAATTCATGTGTATTAGATTCTAATAATTTTGAAATAATTTTTACTCACATGTGAAAGAGAAGGAATTTTGTTGGCTCAAAGGGAGAGGCAGGACTCAACTTGGTAGATTTCATGTTCTTGTTTTTTTTTTAAACCTACCAGGAGGAACTGAAAGCTGGGAAGGGAAGGAAGCGTTACTGCATGGGGAAAAATGTAGAGTAAGAACAGTAACAAAATTAATGTCTGAAATAATCTAACCTAAGTTCTTTATCATACTAGTAGTTATATAGAATGCAGTTGCTTTCTGAACACACTATTCTAATTCTCTGGATTCCTGTTCTGATTCGTTCTTTTGCTTTCCAGTCCTACTTCTTTTTATTATTATTATTATTTTTTTTTTTTTGCGGTACACGGGCCTCTCACTGTTGTGGCCTCTCCCGTTGCAGAGCACAGGCTCCGGACGCGCAGGCTCAGTGGCCATGGCTCACAGGCCCAGCCGCTACGCAGCATGTGGGATCCTCCCAGACCAGGGCACAAACCCGCGTCCCCTGCATCAGCAGGCGACTCTCAACCACTGCGCCACCAGGGAAGCCCCTCCAGGCCTACTCCTTAGCTTTTACTCTCAGACTTCATTTCCTTGTTCTCCTGGATTTGGCATCTGTTTTCTAGAAGCCAGATTTTCCACTACTTTAATTTAAAAAAAAAACAACAAAAAAACCAAACCTGAAGCCTTAAAGAATTCTCCAAGAGGCATCAGAGTATCATACTCATGTAAATCTCTTCAAATCTATAGATATTTATGTCATCCTCATACTTGACAGATATTCTGGCAGAAATATTTGAAGAAATGAAAACTCAGAGTCGCCCAAATTTAATTTTAAAAATATACAAAACATCAGCTTGAAAGGGCACCTATAATGTCAAACAGAATAAAGAAGAAAAAAGTCCAAATAGAAACTTGGTAGAGTCAGTTTCTAAACCATCAAGAAACAGTTCTGAAGACTTATAGAAATGAAAAGCAATTATTAAAAATTAAGAAATGGCCTTCTTCAGAGCAACACTGGATACATGAAATCAGTGGATTAATATTTATCATGTTTTGAAGTTAAAAACTTATTATTTTTGATATGGAATACTCACAATAAAATGAACACAAGCTGGGCCATAAAAATCCTCAAATTATTAAACAATGAACATCACTTATCTATATTATATTATCTAGGACATATTGCAAGTCACAAATAAGTGGAGATATCAAAAAATATCTTACTTCTAAAAACAGTTATGAATATTCCACAGACAAAAGTAAAAAAAGCTTAAAAGAGATTATGGATAACTGAGAACTAAATTACTGTAATAAAACATAGGAAATAGCTAGAGAGAAATATTTAACTTGGAAGTCATTTTTTCAGAAATAAGTTTGAAAACTACGATCTCAGTCTCTAACTCCAAAAGCTAAACTCCCAAAAGATTTAATTCCAAAATATTAATAGAATTCACCTTTCAAAATATGAAATAATAAAAAAGATAATGAAAGAAATAAAAAAATGGGGTAAATCCTAAAATTTTAAATGGTTTATCAAATATATATATATTACTTCTGAAATAGATTTTTATTGTTTAATCAAAATTATCATATTGATTCATTTAAAAATTTCTTTTGGAAAAATTCCTGAGCTAAAAAATTCCTGAGCTAAAATTTCTCATATAGCATGACTGAATACACTGTAAATTTTACTCAGCAGCAAAATACCTTGGAATTTGTTTAGCTAACAAAATTTACAGTAATCTGAAAAACACTGACCCTTGTCTTATTTCAATAATTTAGCTATTACAATAAAATCTCTCTCTCTCTCCCTCTCTCTCTCTTCTACCCAGTCCAGGAAAACTCTGTCAAATCCTTAAAATGCAAACATAAAGCAAACACCAGACAAATGAGACTTGGTAAGCACTCTGTGTGAAACTAGGTTTTCCACTAGGTTCAAATCTAAATAATAATTTTCCTTGTAATTTTTCCATTTTATAAATCAAATATACTTCAGTGTCCAGTTTACTGTATAGAGTTCTTTTATATCTCAAATCACTTTGTATGGATATTCTCACTAAGTTCTCCCCTTAAGAGAAACAAACACTAATGTATTACCAGAGTCTTCACCACATAAGTTAGTATATACTAGAAAAACTTTTTTGTCTCAAACTATTTCATCCACTAATCAGAATGCTGTCCAAATTATTTTGTTCTTAAATCCAAGACAAGCTATTTGCTATATTGCTAAGGAATAATAAAAAGGAGAAAATTCAACTTAACTTCAAAATAAATTCCCAGGAGAATAAGAGAAAATAAATATTAATTTAAAATTAGTAATACATATGTGAGAAATGAATTTGTTATACTGTAATATGAGCATATTTAGACATTTTTATGATGTCTATGTTGCTTTTATTTTCATATAGACATTTAAACCATTGTTTTCATACTGACTGTAAAATTTCTAGGAAAGATATAGCTATGTTTGAATATACATTATATATAGAATATATAAAGTATATATAGATTCAGATATATTTATTTAAGCACAGACATATATCATATATGTGATATGCATGTGATATATATGTGAATATATATCTGTGCATATATATAATGCTTCCAGGATGAACCCAACGAAACTTAAAATATGGACTAAAGAAGGGCTTCCCTGGTGGCGCAGTAGTTGAGGGTTCGCCTGCCGATGCAGGGGACACGGATTCGTGCCCCGGTCCGGGAGGATCCCACATGCTGCGGAGCAGCTAGGTCTGTGAGCCATGGCCGCTGAGCCTGCACGTCCGGAGCCTGTGCTCCGCAATGGGAGAGGCCACAGCAGTGAGAGGCCCTCGTACCGCAAAAAAAAAAAAAAATTATGGACTAAAGATATTGTACTAGTACTTATTATTTACTGCATCACTAGCACTTCATCAATCATTCTGAGCAAAATCTGATTCACTTGTCATCCTTACTTGGCAATCAAAAATCTATCTCAGAAAAAATGTTTATCCATCACAGCTCCATTTCCACCAACATTAAAATGCGTATTTTTTCTAACTTAGTCACAAAAAGTTCCCAAGTTTTGACCTATAATGAAGATAAGGTTTTTGAGTTTAAGGATGACTTTGTCTTAGTTTAATTTAACCAATTTTTGGAAATAACCAGCCAACTACTTAATGGTTTTGAAATTCTTCATTTGCTTTAACTTGGTGTCAAGCCTCAGTTATTCAGGTCCCTTGAACTTCACCATCATGGCTCATATGGGGGTAGTGCAAGATTGCTCAAAATTTGATAGAACTATTTCTGTCTACCTCAAATATGTTTCTATGGTATATTTTCTTTGTGACGCCCCTAGTTGGCCTAGGGAACTAAATTCTATTTTTTTTTGATAGACATTATTTTCAAGTCTTCCATCAAGAAATGTCTACACTTAAAACCTATACTTCAGTTTACTGAGCCTATGCTTTCCTTCCTCCACTAGTTGAGAATAATCTTAACTCCAGCAAGAAGGCTTTAGGATGCCAAATTTTTTTCTTTTGATCTACAATTTTCTAAAATGGCAATGCCAATAGTTTTGTCATCAGTTACCACATACTGCCACGAGTCATTACAATCTAGGGATCGGTATAGAATTCAGAGAATAAAAATCTGGGTCTTAAACTTGGTTACACAACAAGGTCGGCAAGTTGTATAATGTCTATGTCCTCTTTTCTCCATTTGTTAGAAAAACTAATAAAATCCTATTTGAGATTGTTTTGAGCATTTTGTAGTACCTAATCCTATTTAAAATAGTATTTATTACATTATTATATATAAGTTCACTCACTGATATTAGTACTTGCCAAGATCTACTCTACCTACAAAAGTTTAACACCAAGTCAATGGTGTATTGTGACTCTAAAATATGCATAACAAAGCCAGTAAAACACAATTTTTATATGCACACCTATTAAAACATTAAGTCCTACAGACCTTGGGAATATTCTGCTATAGAAAGATTAATTTAGTTATAAGAATATTCTGCTATAGAAAGATTAATTTAGAAAAGTGATTTGTTTAGCACAATATAATTTAAAAAATAATCACCACAGCTTTTAAAAAGAGAATAAAGCAATTTTTCAATGGCATACTATTATTGAAACTATTTGAGGGTACATTGAGAAAAACAAATTCCAAAAATCACAAAGCTTCAAACAATGAATTAAGATGTACTTTCTCATTCCACTCAACACAGCTATGACATGAAATTTTCAAAGCTTTGGATATGAGTCACTGTCTACTAACATTCACTTGGAATTCTTTTATTGATTTTTTTTTTTTTTTTTGCTATGGCATGGTGCCCTGTGTCTGCTGGTGCTAACGTTTATCTAAGATCAGCATTTTTTCTATAGCATTCTGCTGTGTTTATTTGTTTGTTTTTTATTTCCTTACTGCTGTAACACAATTGTCTATAATTTAATTTATTCATATTGTCTTCTTTAAACCACTATAGATTTAACTCTTCATTGTGCAAATAATATCATAGATTTCTTTTTAAAGTTTTTAGATTTTGTTATTACTTTTAATAGAAAATCATTTATGTTATCATCAACTTATTTGAAGACACATGAAGCTGAAGAATCCTGGATCTTGTTTTTCAACATAGTTTACTTTTCACTGGATTTTTATGATGCATTTATATATATATATCTATAATAATAGTGTCAAATAAAAATTACAAAAATGCAATTTATTAAACCATTTTAATACTATAAAGAAAATATGGATAATAATCTGATAATAATAATCTTCTGATATATTTAGTAAAATATCTTTTTTTAACAGCATACTAATACCAACATTGGACATACTTAAATATTAATATTTAAGATAACATATAGTATGCCTGTAAATGCTAAAAAAGACAGTTGGCTACTTCTGTTTTTGCTATCTCTTTTTGCACTTTCCACTGTCATATATAAATATTTTTAAAATATAGAAAGAGGTCCAATAAAGGTTCCAAAAGAATTGTCACAAGATTAAGATTAATCATTAGAAACACTCATAACATATGTGATGGAACTATGCTTCCATACAGTACTGCAAAGATTTAAAGTGTCTTTCAGTTCTTATACTGCCTCTTCCCAAACATAACCCTCAACAGAAATGTAACTGCGTGGGGGGGGGCATTCTTTGTTACGAAAAGAAACAGATATTAAAATTTCATTAAATCAGTGCATGCAGTTTATAAGTAATTCTAAGTCAACAGAATTTTGTAATAGTTTTTATCATATCTTCCCTCTAGATTAAATAATATAGTTGTGAGGTCTATTTTTCATACTCTACTCTGCCAAGACTGACAGAAACCTGACAAAGGGATTAGCGTAATACTACCTATTTTTTTATTTTAGAGGTTATTATTGAATTAATACTGTGATAAACGAGTGTTTAAAAAGTGCCTTTAAGGATCTGTACTGATGAAAGTGAATTCACTGTGATTATTGACAAAATCTGTTGAATTAATCTTAATTTCTCTTTGCATTCATCATCCCTTTACTCAGCTAGCAGATATTTATTACATACATTTAAGTGCACAGTGATACTACAGGCATTTAACAATTATTTGCTTATATGCAAATATTTTAAGAATAATATCCTGATTTTTCTTTAAGGTTGCATCCACATTTTCAATATTCTGAAAGAAAAATGATCAGTTTAGTTTAAAATTTTTCATCTTAAATATCTATATACCTACCAGCACTGCAGATCTCACCTGCATGTGAAAATAATCTATTACCAATGTAAGACAAAATTTCCTTACAAATTTTTGAATATATGAATTTAAATCTCTTGGAATATTACTGATAGTAAAGCCTTGATAAAAGAAAAAAATACAACCATATATGTCTGCATAAGATGATATTCTATTCTGGTCCTCTCTCCTACAAATTTCAATATTCATTTTAGCCAATCCCAAAGCTATCATCAAGAATTAGTACAGAAACCTCCATCTTAGTTTTTCTCTTCAGAATGGTGAGTCTTAAATATGAACCTCAATGCATTTCAAATAATTAAATATATGTAATTCAATCTTCCTTAATCTTTTCCTTCCCAGTAATTTCCCCAAAACTGAATTCTACAGTTCTTCAGTAAGATAAACACCATATATTCTTACATGAACTTTCTAGCAGCATTAGACAGCAGAAGGTGAAAAGCCTCACATTTATCATCAGATTCCAGGCTTCATCAAGCCAAACAGTTTATTAGATTTGAAATACAATTTAATGATCACATCTGCCATGACTTATTCTTCAGGATGGCCCTTGACTCTGTTCATCTTCATCTTTGCTGAATTTTACAGACAGTAAAACAATATCATCAATTTTCTACACATCAATTTTCTACAATTTTCTACACATCATATCTTGCCTGAAATAATTCTTAAAAACTTGTATATTTTTTCTCATCATTTAGGAATTTCTTCCAATGGAGGTGATCTATGATTTATATTGTCATAATAATTAATAACATTGAGTTAGGCACCAAATTAATGCTTAATAAATGGCTGAATGAATTTTTTTTAAAGTAAATCAATTGTTTTGACAAATAGAACCCTTTAAGAATCATGTTAGGACTATAATAAAAAATAAAATAATCTATTAATTGGAGTGTATCACAGCCTAAAATGAGGACAGTAAAATATAAAGTTTACTCTTATGGACTGAATTGTGCCCCCCCTCAAATTCAAATGCTAAAGTTCTAATTCTTAGTACCTCAAATGTGAATGTACTTGGAGATGAGACCTTTAAAGAGGAAATTAGATTAAATGAAATCTTAAGGATGGAGCCCTACCAATAAGACTGGTTTTCTTATAAGTGGAAGAGACAATAGGGACACATATGCACAGAGAAAAGGCTGTATATGAACACAGCAAGAAAACTGCCATCTGTTAGTCAAGAAAAGAGGCCTCAGGAGAAACCAAACCTGCCAACACTTTAATCTTAGACTTTCAGATTCCACAGCTGTGAGAAAATAAATTTCTGTTGTTTAAGTCATCCAGTCTGTGGTATTTCATTATGGGAACGCTAGCAAACACATACAACTGTCAAAACACAGTATCTTCTATGCAATTTGGCTTCTGTTAAAATGAATAATTATTATTTTTTTAATGAAAAAATATAACAAAGTCTGTGTTATCTAATTACTATCACTTCATGTCATTTTAAAATATGACAAACATTTTCTAATTCCATATTAGAACTACTATAGTGCTTTCCTAATTAATGAAAAATCTCTTATTGCTCAATATTATGTTGTGTTATGGAGAAATTAATATAACATTTCTTTTATGAAATTGCTAAATGGAGAAATAAACTCACTTGAATTTAGGTTTTAAGAAATTACAAAATAAGGGAACTTTTAAATAAAAACTGAAGCATGTACCATTTTAAATTTGAGAAGATAAGATCTCAAAATATTAGCAAGGAAAAAACACATTAGCAGTTTTAACTACAATTTTTAAATTCAAATCTCAAAGGGCTCTCACAGTTCTAACTAATGCATATCTTAATAAAATTCATATCCCCTTAAGTGATCATATACCTTTTTTCTTCCTTACTAAATTGTTAAATTGACAGTTACTTGCAGGCCATATAATGTCCATTTTAATTTTGTATTATAAGTTTCAGTTCTATTTTCTGAGTATCTGAAAATATTGATGGCCTCTTAAAATATGTATTTGTTATTTACAGGATTTTTTTTTCTATTTCAAATTTTCATGTTTAAAGAAATTGTGCTAATAAACATTGTCATCTGCAATCTTGTGAACAGGATATTGGACTAAGAGTCATTAGAGTTGACATCGAGGCCCACCACTTACACTTACTAGCTTTGTAGCTTGGTACAAGTCATTTAACATCTTTGAGATCATTTATTCATCTGTAAATTACCAGTATTCATCTGTAAACTATCCCCCAAAGGATACTTGGTTGCATTAGATATACTAGACAGGGGTTGGTAAACTCTATTATCCAAACAGAAATCATTTTAGAGCGATTAAAATATTTTGAATTATTTAAAATAAAAGTAGCTACAATAAGCATATTATGATTCTATTGATTTGATATTGATTTTTGCATCACTTATTATATTGCCGTTATATGTTCCAGGAAAAGAAATTCTTTCTTTGCCTAATGTACCCCAAATTAAAACAATTTAGCTGTTCAGAACAGTCACCATTTAAAAATGATAACAGCATGTCATCATGTGCACTATGGCTAGTCCTATACCAGTAGGTCCTTTATTATAACTTGAGTGATAGTAGCACAAACTCTTCATGAGGCTCTTTCTCCAAAAAGTGAGCTTCTTATTCTATTTCATGTGAGATATTAAAAGTTGCAAAGGAAAACAAAAAACAACACACCTTTAGACCCAAACTGACCTGCTAGATGACCAACTGATTGACTTACAAAGAGAAATGTGGAAAACCGTTTCCGTGACCCTTACTGAAGGTATAGAAGTGTGAAAACTGAGTAAATTGAACAACATCATTTTTTTCTTTCCATAGCATTTTGTTAAAAATCCTGTGAGGCTCCCCCGACCGAGTTTTATTGAGATATAATAGACTTATTAGTTTGAGGTGTACAACTCAATGATTTAATATATGTATATATTGTGAAATGATCACAGTAAGTCCAGTTAACACACATCACATTTTTTTTTTAGATTCCACATATAAATAAGATCATACAGTATTTGTCTTTCTCTGTCTGACTGATTTCACTGAGTATAATGCCCTCAGTGTTCATTCATGTTGTCACAAATGGTAGGATTTCCTTTTTTTTTATAGATGAATAACGTTCCAGAGTGAGTGTGTGTGTGTGTGTGTGTGTGTGTGTGTAGGTGTCACATATTCTTTATCCATTCATCCACTGATGGACATTTAGGTTGTTTCCGTGTCTTTTACTGCAAATAATGCTGCAGTGAACATGGAAGTGCAGAAATCTCTTTGATACAGTGATTTCATTTCCTTTGGATATCTACACTGAAGTGGAATTGCTGGATCATATGGAAGTTCTGTATTTAACTTTTTGAGGAACCTCCATACTGTTTTCCACTGTGGTTGCACCAATTTACATTCCTACCAACAGTGCACACCACATCCTCACCAACACTTATTATCTCTTGTCTTTTTGAAGACAGTCATCTAACAGGTGTGAGAAGATACCTCATTGTGGTTTTGATTTGCATATTCTTGATGATTAGTAACATGGATCACCTTTTCGTGTACCTGTTGGCCATTTGTATGTATTCTTTGTAAAAGTTTCTACTCACTTCCTCTGCCAATTTTTTAATCAAATTTTTTTGCTGTTATTGAATTGTATGATTTCTTTATACATTTTGGATATTAATATCTTAGATACAGGAATTGCAAATATTTTCTCCCATTCCAGAGGTTGCTTTTTCATTCTGTTTATAGTTTTCTTTCCTGTGCAAAAACTTTTTAGTTTGATGTGGTCCCACTTCTTTATTTTTGCTTTTGTTGCCTTTACTTTTGGTTTCAAATCTAAAAAGAAAAAAAACCAAAACACTGCCAAGACCAATGTCAAGGAGCTTACTCACTATGTTTTCTTCTAGGGGGTTTATGTTTTTAAATATTACTTTCAAGTCTTTAATCCTTTTTTTTTTTTAACATCTTTATTGGAGTATAATTGCTTTACATTGGTGTGTTAGTTTCTGCTTTATAACAAAGTGAATCAGCTATACATATACATATATCCCCATATATCCTCCCTCTTATGTCTCCCTCCCACCCTCCTTATCCCACCCCTCTAGGTGGTCACAAAGCACGGAGCTGATCTCCCTGTGTGAAGCAGCTGCTTCCCACTAGCCATCTACTTTACATTTGGTAGTATATATAAGTCCATGTTACTCTCTCACTTCGTCCCAGATTACCCTTCCCCCTCCCCATGTCCTCAAGTCCATTCTGTACATCTGCGTCTTTATTCCTGTCCTGCCCCTAGGTTCTTCAGAACCATTTTTTTTCTTTTTAGATTACATATATATGTGTTAGCATATGGTATTTGTTTTTCTCTTTCTGACTTACTTCACTCTGTATGACAGACTCTAGGTCCATCCACCTCACAACAAATAACTCTATTTCGTTTCTTTTTATGGCTGAGTAATATTCCATTGTATATATGTGCCACATCTTCTTTATCCATTCATCTGTCAATGGACACTTAGGTGGCTTACATGTCCTGGCTAGTGAAAATAGAGCTGCAATAAACATTGTGGCGCATGACTCTTTTTGAATTATGGTTTTCTAGGGGTATATGCCCAGTAGTGGGATTGCTGGGTCGTATGGTAGTTCTATTTTTAGTTTTTTAAGGAACCTCCATACAGTTCTCCATAGTGGCTGTATCAATTTACATTCCCACCAACAGTTCAAGAGGGTTCCCTTTTCTCCACACCCTCTCCAGCATTTATTGTTTGTAGATTTTGTGATGATGGACATTCTGACTGGTGTGAGGAGATACCTCATTGTAGTTTTGATTTGCATTTCTCTAATGATTAGTGATGTTGAGCATCCTTTCATGTGTTTGTTGGCAATCTGTATACTTTTTGGAGAAATGTCTATTTAGGTCTTCTGCCTTGGATTGGGTTGTTTGTTTTTTTGATACTGAGCTGCATGAGCTGCTTGTAAATGTTGGAGATTAATCCTTTGTCAGTTGCTTCTTTTGCAAATATTTTCTCCCATTTTGAGGGTTGTCTTTTCATCTTGTTTATGGTTTCCTTTGCTGTGCAAAAGCTTTTAACTTTCATTAGGTCCCATTTATTTTTGTTTTTATTTCCATTTCTCTAGAAGGTGGGTCAAAAAGGATCTTGCTGTGACTTATGTCATAGAGTGTTCTGCCTATGTTTCCCTCTAAGAGTTTTATAGTGTCTGGCCTTACATTTAGGCCTTTAATCCACTTTGAGTTTACTTTTGTATGGTGTTAGGAAGTGTTCTAATTTAATTCTTTTACATGTGGCTTTCCAGTTGTCCCAGCACCACTTACTGAGGCTGTCTTTCCTCCATTGTATATTCTTGCCTCCTTTATCAAAAATAAGGTGACCATATGTGTGTGGATTTATCTCTGGGCTTTCTATCCTGTTCCATTGATCTATACTTCTGTTTTTGTGGCTGTACCATACTGTCTTGATTACTGTAGCTTTGTAGTATAGTCTGAAGTCCAGGAGTCTGATTCCTCCAGCTCCGTTTTTCTTTCTCAAGATTGCTTTGGCTATTCAGGGTCTTTTGTGTTTCCCTAGTAGTCGTGAAATTTTTTGTTCTAGTTCTGTGAAAAATGCCATTGGTAGTTTGATAGGGATTGCACTGAATCTGTAGATTGCTTTGGGTAGTATAGTCACTTTCACAATGTTGATTCTTCCAATCCAAGAACATGGTATATCTCTCCATCTGTTTGCATCATCTTTAATTTCTTTCACAGTGTCTTATAGTTTTCTGCATACAGGTCTTTTGTCTCCTTAGGTAGGTTTATTCCTAGGTATTTTATTCTTTTTGTTGCAATGGTAAATGGGAGTGATTCCTTAATTTCTCTTTCAGATTTTTCATCATTAGTGTATAGGAATGCAAGAGATTTCTGTGCATTAATTTTGTATCCTGCTACTTTACCAAATTCATTGATTAGCTCTAGTAGTTTTCTGGTAGCATCTTTAGGATTCCCTATGTATAGTATCATGTCATCTGCAAACAGTGACCGTTTTACTTCTTTTCGGATTTGGATTCCTTTTATTTTTTTCTTCTCTGACAGCTGTGGCTAAAACTTCCAAAACTATGTTGAATAA